>NW_006408795.1:1217844-1235114 GCF_000296735.1 Chrysochloris asiatica
CTAAACGGGGATTGTGGAGCAGGACAAGCAGACAAAAAAAGAAATATGCTGAAAATTAAATCCTAAGTTACGTTAAAACAACCAACAGTGACATCTTGAAATTTCTCAGGAAGAAGAGTGAAAAGGGAAGCCCATTTCCTGATCACATCTACCTGGAGGCATTCAGAAAGCATAACAAATACCAAAATACATAACCATCTAAGTATTAAGGCCACAGATAACCCCTGAAGTTGCCCCAAAAACAGAAACAGATGACCATATCAGCACATGTCCAGAAACGAGATAAAGTGACTGAGGCAAATGAGCTGGAAGTAGACCTACACTGCATACTGGAAGATGGGCAGGCTTTGGAAATGCCTGAGAAGGAATTCAGAAAAATGATAATAAAATGTATCAAAACAATATACAATGCAGTTGAGAAAAATAAGGAAGAAGTCAGGAAAGGATTTCCTTGGCTGTAATCTTTGAGGGGGAGTCCTGGTGTGGCACTGTGGGTTAATGCACCAGACTGCAAAGCCGTTTGAACTACAAGGTCAGTGGTTCAAGCTCACCAGCTGCTCCTTAGAAACCCTATATAGTGTCACTGTGGGTCAGAATCAACTCAACGGTGCTCAACGACAACAACAGTCTTTACGGGAGCAGATCACCAAGTCATTGCCATTTAACATCAGAATAATGTTGCTATGAATACTTAATTCTTCTAAACCCATTTTCTTGTTTATTAAAAGATGACAGTACTCTACCAGCTGCTCTGAGAAGGATCACTTTAGAAGGTCCTAGATAAAGTAGAAGAAAAATGTGGAACAAAACTGAAAATAAATAAATAAATAAATAAAAATTAGGCTTACCGGGTGGCTAGGGACTCGTGAAATACCCTGAGACTATGGTGCTTAGTCAACTATTACGTTTGGAACTGAGAATTAAAAGGCAGTATTTACCCAAGGAGATGTTGGTGGGACCTCCTTGGGTAAATACTGCCTTTAAAAAAAATTTCTTCAATGGTTGATTTTTCTAAGGTGTGCACATCTCACTAGTGTTATTGTTCCCCATATAGATCTCTGTATTTTTGTTTGGCTGAAAAGTGAGCCATGGGGGTGAATTCATTTCCAAAGCTAAAACATTTACTGATGAAGATCAAACAACACAGCCTTCAGTATGGATTACATCTCAATGTAAATAAAACAAAAATCCTCACCACTGGACCAATAAACAACATTCTTATCAATGCAGAAAAGATTGAAGTTGTCAAAGACTTCATTCTTCTTGGTTCAACTATCAACATTCACGGAAGCAGCAGTCAAGAAATCAGATGACGTATTGCATTAGGCAAATCTGCTACACAAGACATATTGAAAGTGTTGAAGAACAAAGATGTCAGCTTGAGGACTAAGGTACGCCTGACCCAAGCCATGGTATTTTCAATAACTTCATATGCATGCGAAAGCTGGACAGTGAATAAGGAAGACCGTAGAAGAATTGATGCCTTTGAGTTATGGTGTTGGAGGAGAATACTGAAAGTGCCATGGACTGCCAAAAGAACCAATAGATCCGTTTTGCAAGAAGTGCAACCAGAGTGCTCCTTGGAGGCCAAGATGCCTAGGCTTCGTCTCTCATACTTTGGACATATTGTCAGGAGGGGCATGTCGCTGGAGAAGTATATCATGTTTGGTAAAGTGGAGGGTCATAGAAAAAGAGGAAGACCCCCAACAAGATGGATTGGCCAAGTGTCAGCATCGATGGACTCAAGAGTGGCAACAGTAGTAAGTTTTGCCCAGGATCAGGCAATGTTTTGTTCTGCTATGCATAAGTTGGTACCGACTCAATGGCGCCTAACAACAGCAACAACATTTACCCAAGGACAAAATTCAGAAAGATTAGAAAACAAGAAGGAATGGAAACAGGAAACAGGGAGGAAGTAGGTAAGTGATGCTACATTGTGGAGACTATAAACAATGAGATTTTTTTAAATGTGTATGAATTGTTGAATGGAAGGTTCTGTAAACCTCCGCCCAATTTAAAAAGGGGCGAACAACACTAAAGATGTTGCTTTACCAATTAGAGATAAAACACTTAGCACAATTAATCAATCAAATTATGGGCTTGATAAATTATTGTTAACCTCATACATTAAAGTGGAAATGAAATCTTATCATTTTAATGTGATCAAAATAATTTGTGTTTTATGGAGTTACTACCAACCAATAGCTAAATTTCAAGGCTTTGGTTTTATCAAAACAATTTTATACACCCCTCTAAGGACATTATCTTCTCATAAATTATATTGTTGTAAGGCAGACTGTAGAAGAATTGATGCTTCAGAGTTATGGTGTTGGAGGAGAATATTGAAAGTGCCATGGGCTGCCCATAGAACCAATAGATTCATTTTGGAAGAAGTGCAGCCAGAGTGCACCTTGGAGGCCAGGATGGCCAAACTTTGTCTCTCATACTTTAGACATATTGTCAGGAGGGACCAGTCGCTGGAGAAGGATATCACGTTGGGTAGGGTGGAGGGTCAGAGAAAAAGAGGAAGACCCCCAACAAGATGGATTGGCCAAGTGGCAGCATAGATGGATTCAATGCTACTGTGGCAACAGTAGTGAGGTTGGCCCAGGATCGGGCAGTGTTTCGTTCTGCTGTGCATAGGGTCACTATGAGTCGGTACCGACTCGATGGTACCAAACAACAACAACAACAAAAGGACATTTCAAGGAGCTCTGGTGGTATAGTGGGTTACAAACTGGGTTACTAACCAGAAGATCAGCAGTTCAAATCCACCAGGAAAAAGATTTCTCCTTCCATAGATTTACAGCCTCAGAAACCTAATACAGGGTCACTATGAGTTAGAACAGAACTGGGCAGTCCACAACAACACCAACAACAAGGACAATTCATCTTATTTCTCCTCTTCTGGAATACAGATCTATCAGGAAATGACTGCCTGCGTTCTAGATTTTCATTTCTCCTGTGCCCTCTCAGTCATCACTATGTGAGGATTTACCTTTGGCATAAAAAGGAACTACATATGGTAATGATTCCTGGTGTGGCACTGAAGGATAAGCACTGGACTGCAAACCTCAAGATCCGCAGTTCAAACCCACCAGCTGCTTGTCGGAAACCCTAAAGAGGGTTGCTATGAGTCAGAACCGACTTGACAGAACTTAACAACAACAACAACATATCGTAAGGAGTCCCTGGGTGGAGTAAACAGTTAACACACTTAGCTTCTAATCAAAAGATCATAGATTTGAAATCCAAAGAGCTTCAACGAAAGATCTAGTAGTCTACTTCAGAAAATTCAGCCACTGAAAACCTTGTGAGCACAGTTCTACTTTGGTACACATGGTATCAACATGAATTGAGATGGACTCAGTGGCAGCTGGTTGCAAATAATAGTGGATCTACTAGGAAGAAGAAGGAGCTTTGGTAGCGTAGTGCTTACGATTCAGTCTGCTAATCTCACGGTCAGCAGTTCAAATCGACCAGCGATTCCATAGGAGAAAGATGAGGCTTTCTGCTCCCATAAAGGTTTATAGCCTTGGGAACCCTATACAGGGTCGCTCTAAGTTGGGACCGACTCCTCAGCATATATCCACCACCACCACCAAGAAACAGGCAAGCTCTTTTTCTACTCTGGCGTGTTGTTGTTGTTGTTGTTATGTGCCGTGGAATCGGTTCTGACTCATAGCGACCCTATACAGGGTTTCCGAGACTGTAAATCTTTACGGGAGCAGAAAGCCTCATCGTTCTCCCACGGAACAGCTGGTAGTTTCAAACTGCTGACCTTGCGGCTCGCAGCCCGATTCGTAACCACTACGCTACTCTGGTGTAGTAGCAACAAATTTCTTGTAAAATTCTATTTATGTGGGTTTAAAAAAAAAAGAAGCGTCTCACTCTGTTAGCTAAGTATACACCAAACAAATATATTCATCTTGGAAAGAGCTAAAGCACCAAACTAAACAAATTATGCATTTACTTAACAATTAAATCTCCTTCATATAATTCAGAGTTCCACCAATTGATTTTTGTGGTAACTCAGATCAAAAGGAGTAGGATTATCCAGGAGTTTACTGGACCTATTGGTGTTTAGTGTCTAATGCATCAAATCTGTTCTTCAGATGATCTCTAAATTCGTTATAGTATTTGATTTTGTCTTCTTAAGCTGCCTTTTGACATTTTCTGTAAATTATATATAAAGGACTAAAAACCAGTCCTCAAATTTCCATGTAAAACTATAAGCCAAATATAATATATCATCAGAAATATACTCAGCCAAATTCTTTTCATCCAAATTAAATTTCAGGTGTTTATTTCCAAATTATTTCAGAGAAGTTAGGTGTGTGTGTATATACAATATACATATGTACATATATATTGTTGTTGCTGTTAAGTGCCATCGAGTCAATTCTAACCCATAGTGACCCTGTATAGGGTTTCTGAGGAGCAGCTGGTGAGCTTGAACTGCTAACCTCATGGCTCAAACTGACTTTAATTCATTACATTATTACTCATTATTATATTTTCTTACACAGTTGGTCAAGAGTGTCATTTATTTTAGGTGTGGCTTTTTAAAATATCACATAGTTGGATTTTGATTTTAGACTCAATGTGAAATTTTTTCTTTGACAGGAGAATTTAACCTATTAACCATTTGAAAAATTATATCTGACTTAATTGTTCTTTTTTTTTAGGGGGGGGGAGATAAATGTACTGTATTTCCTTTCCTTTCCTTTAATCAAGTTCAGGATGAAGCTGAAGAAAATTAAAATAAGTCCATAAGAGCCAAACTATAACCTTGAACATATCCCATCTGAATTTAGAGATCATCTGAAGAACAGATTTGATGCATTAGACACTAAAGACCAAAGACCATAAGAGTTGTAGGATGACATCAAGAACATCATTAAGAAGACAAGAAAGAAGGAAAAGGTCAAAATGGATGTCAGCAAAAACTCTGAAACTTGCTCACCAATGTAGAGATGCTAAAGCAGATGGAAGAAATGAGGAGGTAAAAGAGTTGAATAGAAAATGTCAAAAGACAGCTCAATAAGACAAAATTAAATACTATAACAAAATGTACAAAGACCTGGAGGCAGAAAACCAAAAAGGAAGCATACACTCAGTATTTCTCAAGCTAAAGAAACTGAAGAAAAATTTCAAGCCTTGACTTGCAATATTGAAGGATTCTGGTGCTCTGGGTTAATGTGATGGACTGAAAAGTCGGTTTGAACCAGAAGGTCGGCCATTCAAGCTCACCAGTTGCTCCTCGAAAACCCTATATAGGGTCATTATGAGTCAGAACCAACTCAACAACACTCAACAACAGCAGGCAAAATGTTGAATGATGCAGAAAGCATCAACAAAGATGGAAGGAGTACACAAAATCATTGTAACAACAACAAAAAAAAAGTTGATGTTCAACCATTTCAAGAGGTCGCATATGATCAAGTGCCAATGATATTGAAGGAAAAAGTCCAACGTGCACTGAAGTTATGGGCAAAAAGCAAGGCACAGGGAATTGATGAATATAAATTGAAATCATTCAACAACATGATGCAGAACTGGAAGCACTCACTCATCTATGCCAAGAAATTTGGAAGACAACTACCTGGCCAACTGACTAGAAAAGACCAAGTGGCAAGATAGTAATCATTTCATGAAATTAATCTGTCTTATACAATTTTGTCCTACAAACAATTATTGAGAACCATTTGAGTGTCAGGTTCTGGGAATACAAAGAAATAAGATACAGTTCCGTCCCTCGAGAAATCTGGTCTAATGGAGGATGCAGAATGTTATTGATTGAACTGTGTCCCCAATATATATGCTGCAGTCCTAGCCACTGTGCCTGTAAACATGACTCTGTTTGGAAATAGTGGGTTGGTTTTTTTTCTTGTTTTATTAAAATCATACCAGAGTAGGGAAGGTCTTCAACAAATCACTTCTGAATGGCACCTGGTGTGGTGCTGTAGGTGCGGTAGGAGCAGTGCTGCACTGTGAACCACATGGCTGAGAGTTAAACCTACCAGCTGTTCTTCAGAAATCCTATACAGGGTGGTTATGAGTCAGAACCACCTCGACAGGACTTAAAAATAACAACAACAAAGTGGCCCCTTATCAAAGAGCAGGAAATACACAAGAATATACATAGAGGAGGAAGACAGATGCTATGTGAGCTCTTCTACAAGGAAAGGAATGTCAAGAATGCCAGCAGTCACCAGAACTAGGAGAGAGACCCACAGAAGGAATCGGCATGGATGAGATCCTAATTTGGACTTTAGCCTTCAGAATTATGAGAAAATGAATTTCTGATAAGCAACACTAGGTAACAAGATGCAAACAGAAGAGATGTTAAGTGTAGAAACAGAATGAAGAAATAGGAGGGCTCTCTTGGTTAGTTTAGTATTGAGGGAGAGTCAAGGATTGTTTCTTGGAACAAAAGGCATTGACTGAAAAGATGTAGATGGGGGAAAGGTCATTCCAGGGGGATGATAACATGAACATGGGCAACGAAGCAAGTATGATCATGGGATCTAGCCCTAGTAGAAAGCCATGGACATTCTTACCTGTCAGAATTTCCTCACTTACAGATCATTACCAAGGTTTACTGATTTACACCTGTGTATTTCTCCAATCCAACACAATCCTCCAGCCCTACAACTGCTGCCTGGATTCAGACTTTTGTTTTAAGTGCGTGTGTGTGTGGACATGTGCTTGTGCACACATGTGTACAAGTCTGTTTGAATAAATCAGGATACAGAGAATATATTTTTATTTGTTCATCTGAAATGAAGAGCTCTGGGTAATGGCAATGTGATACTTTTTTTTCCCTCATCTGCATTTTCTGATATTGTGCAATGCACATCCACTGCTTCTGTAATAATAAAGGGTGAATTGAGAAGGCAAATTCTGGTATCTTTCTCTCCTCCCACGACTCTTTGTCACTTCAAAATGTACGTCCTGGCCATGGCATATGTACTTCTGCATAACCTGACTCTTACCTCTTACTTCAGTCCTATTTCTTGTGATTCTCTTCTGTGACATTTATGAACTATATCTATTTCATGTAAATTGTTGTTGTTAGTTGTCATCAAGTTGACTCAGACTCATGGCACACTGATACATGGAAGAACAAAGCATCACTCCTTCTGCACATCTTCATGATCAGTGATCTCTTTGTGTCCATTAGTACAGCTATTATACAGTGCCCTCTAGCATAGAGAACTCCGCTTTCAGCATTATAGTAGACAATATCTATCCATTGGATTTTGATCGGCTAATATTTAAACTCAGTCAGAAGTTCGACACTACCAACTGTTCCACGGGAGAAAGATGAGGCTTTCTGTTCCCATAAAGATTTCAGTGTCACTATGAGTCGGAACCGACTCCATGGCACATAACAACAACAAAAATATTTACAAATAGATCCCCAGACTTTTCTTCCTAGTAACCTTCCCATTATACTGTTCTTCAATATAGTTTCTCAGTTACAAATCTCCAACATCTAGGAGCCTAGCATTCATTGTCTTGGCATCAATGTTCTCTTCAGTCTGGGAGGTTTTCAACCCAGTGGCCAAAGGATTCATGCCATTCTGGCTCTTCTTTCTTGGTAGTATTGAGGTCCCTCCCCTCTCTGCTCACTTCTCTCACCTTTATCTTGGGTAAAATAGAAGTTGTGACTTGAGTAAGGGTGGGACTTAAGTAAGGGTGTGACTTGAATCATGCCCTTTTGTAAGATCATCACTAATCCTGCCACATTAAAATATAGAGGTTAGGATTTATGATACATAAAACAGAGGATAATTACATCAGATAGAAAAATGGAGAATGACCACACAATACTGGGAATCATGGGCATTCCTAGACAAGTTGACACAAATTTTGTGGGAACAAAATTCAATCCGTATCGAAGGCTATCACAGAATTAGGAGTAAAGAGAACCTCATAACTGAAGAAATCATCAGTATAGTGTTAGAGGAAGTGTAGAAACTTGGAATGATAAGTAATTTCAAATGTTCTTTCTTGAACTTTCACCAGAGAAGATTTATTAGAATAGAAAAGGGTGAAAACCAGGAAAGGAAACCATTGTTTTTATCTTATTGTTATTGTTCTTATCTACAAAAAAGCAATGTAGAAAATACTAAAGAGAAAATGCTAAAACAAGTTTATTTAAAAATATTTACTAAGATTTCAGGAGAAACCTGAATATATCCACAGGGCATCAAGAAAAAGGCATAAGAGAAAAACAGACAAAAAAGGAGGGCGAGAAAACAAAACACAGAAGAAACAGATGTGTCAATGTTAGGACTGGCTTTGAGCAGCAACAGGGGCATGGCACGTACTTCAGTATAGACATTGTAATCTTGTGTGGAAATGTATCTAGGTTCATTATGCCCCTGGGTACACTGCTGGTCCTATTCATGGATTCAACCCTCAGGGTTCAGAATGCAGTTCAAGCTAGGTGCTACACTTCAGAAACCTAGATGCTTGTGTTCAGCTTTCATAATCAGCCTCATGCGTGGCAGAGATGGGTTTTCACTGACCTAACTAATGACTTCTTATATAATGTATGTGGGAATTGAATTCTATTGGTTAAAATCATGGTATACCAGATGTATGAAATGACTACAATAATGCTTGAGCTATTCCTCATGAGAGAAGATTCTAGTGAAGCTTTTGCCTTATCCTTTATAAATATCACTTCAGGCTTAATCCCTAAATGATCCTGGGCCCAGCTGTGAATTCAGACAATTCTTATTGCTTGATTATGAAATTAAATGGATCCTGCCTTTAGAATATTGTCACTTTTATTTTGATTAAATGTTTCTTACAAGAGGTAGCCATAATACTTAAGAGGATAGAGTTAAGAAGTCCTCCAGCCTACAGAACAAAGAGTATGACTGTTTTTGGGCCTGCTGCTATTGCTGTTATGTGCTGTTGAGTTGGTTCCAACTTATAGTGATCCTGTCCTGGTGTGGTACTGTAGGCTAAGGCACTGGACTGCAAGGTCATTTTGAACCACAAGGCTGGCCGTTCAAACTCACCAATCACTCCTTGGAAACTCTATACAGGGTCACTATGAGTCAGAACTTACTTACAGTACTTAACAACAACAGAATGAAACACTGCTGGCCCTGCACCATCCTCACAATTGTTTTACATTTGAGCCCATTGTTGCAACTACTGTGTCATCCAGATCGTTGAGGGCGTGGGGGATATCCTTATCCAGGGACTGGTGCCTCATGATAACGTGTTCAAAGTATGGGAGATGAAGTCTCACAATCCGGGCTCCTAAGCATTCTGACTGTGCTTCTTCCAACACAGATTTGTTTATATTCTTCTGGCAATTCTTGGTACTTTTAATATTTTTCTCCAACATCATAATTCAAATGCATTGGTTGTTCTCCTGTATTCTTTATTCATTGTCTAACTTTCACATGCATGAGATCCTATTGAAACTACCTTGGCTTGGATCAGACAAACCTTAGTCCTCAAACTGACGTCTATGCTCTTGAATACTTTAAAGTGGTCTTTTGCAGTAGATTTGCCTAATACAATTCATCATTTAATTTCTTGGCTGTTGCTTCCATGAGTGTTAATTGTGGACCCAAGCAAAATGAAGTCTTTGAAAGCTTTCATCTTTTCTCTATTTATCATGATGATATTTATTGGTCCAGAGGTGAGGATTTTTGTGTTCTTTACATTGAAGTGCAATCCACAATCAAGGCTGTGTCTTTGATCTTCATTGGTAAGTATTTTAAGTTCTCTTCAATTCCATCAAAAAAGTTTACATCACCTGCATATTGTAGGTTGCAGACGATACAACCTTGCTTCCTTATTAAATATCTGTACTTGTGGCAGAAGTTGTCCTGAGAATTGTTATCATAATGCTCTTTTGGGGAGAATAGCCAATACTCATCTGCCTCATACTTTTTCATAACTGCTGTTTTCTAATTAAAAACAAACAAACTTATAGGTTGTACATGATTTGACTCTACCTGTGGTCCCTTGTACACATCATCTCTCACGGGGCCTCAGCCACTTGTCTAACTGTCTTCCAGAGTGGACTATAATGACTCAAGCTATTCCCATGTGCATAAAGTCTAGCTGCTGCCATTGCCACTGCCACCATCATTCCCAGCAGCACAGAACTTGGAGCCCTAGGTAGGACTCAGCAAGGAAACAGTGCTGTGTACACATACTGGTCAGACAGAAGCCCTGGTGTCCCTGGCAGCTATATGTAGGGCTAAATGATGCAGTCTGGAAGTGTGGGGACTGACTGCTCTTTGGACAGATTTTGTCCAATGGGAGATGGGAAGGAACAAGCAGATACATCGCCTGCCCTTTCTTCCTTCCAATAGATCATTTGCAAATACAGTGTTTTCACAGGGCCTCTGAAACTCTCCCACAAGATTGCTCAAACAGCTGGGCTTGTTGCAAGCTGAGGCCAGCTCAGTAATGCACCTCTTTGTATTGGCCTCCTTCTCCCCTATCCTTTGCTTTCCCTTAGTCTTTAGTTTCCCTGAATTGTACCTGCAATAAGTATTAGCAAATGCTGTAGATTGAATGCATTCTCTCCAAAATATGTGTTGGAATCCTAATCCCTACACTTATGCATGTACAGTAGCATAATGTAATGTAAAACACAGTAATATACTGTAATCAGCTTCTTTAATGAAATCTGATGCTACATCCTGGTGTGGGTTAATGTGCTGGACTGAAAAGTTGTATGAACCACAAGGTTGGTGATTCAAGCTCACCAACTGCTCCTTGGAAACCCTATACAGGGTCGCTGTGGGTCAGAACCGACTTGACAACATTTAACACAACAACAATGCTATGTGAATGAGGCCATACCATTGCAGGGGGAGTCCTAAACTTAATCACTTCTAAGCTATAAAAACAGCAGATGAGACATGAAGATTCAAACACATAATGTGGAAAGCAGGTGCTTGCCCTGGGAGGATTGCGAAGAACCAAGGAACATTCAGCCAACTGGCAAGGAAGGAATCTATATGGCCCAGACCTTGACTTGGTCTTTCAGTCTCCAAAACTGTAAGAAAATGAATTTCTGTTCTTTAAAGACACTCACTTGTAGTATTTCTGTTATTGCTTTGTTGTTGTTGTTGTTAAGTCCCATCAAGTCAGTTCTGACCCATAGAGACCCTGTATAGGGTTTCCAAGGAGCAGCTGGTGAGCTTGAACCTCCAACCTTGCAGATCAAATGGCTTTGCTGCCTGGCGCATTAACCCACAGTACCACATGAGGACTCCTCTGTTATAGCAACATATGCTAAATAAGACAGTACATAAGCCTTTGTTTCAGGCTCTGTTTCCTAGGAAACCTAAACTAAAGCAATGACCTAATTGACAAGTTCAGTTCAAAATAATTTTCCTTAAAAATGAAAATTAGTCAATACGGATAGCCCACAATGCTTCTTGGATAAATTAGAAAACAACCCCTTCCTCTAGGTGACGGCAGCCCTGCTCCAAACAACATGGCACAGGGATATGGCAGGCTGGGTTTCAGCCCTGTTACCTCTTTGCCTCCTTTCACAGGACATTGCCTGCACAAACTCATGTGAGAACCCTGGAAGAAGCAGGAATAGAAGTGGAATATAATTAGATGTCAAGAAAAGTATCCACAAGACTGTTGTACACTCAGTTGAAATACTTTGTTGGGGTTCAAATCACAATACCTGCATTCTCTTTGTCATTTTTTGTGGTCAGGAAACCTGCCACTCCAGAGTGGCCACTGCTGCCCTCTGACAGATCTTTAATTTGCCTCTGTACAACTAAGAAGAGATTACCCGGCTTAGTAAGTAAGACATCAAGGAAAGTTAGGAACAACAAAAGGGGAAAACATTTGTTAAATGTTGTTGTTAAGTGCCATCAAGTCGGTTCTGACCCACAGTGACCCTATATAGGGTTTCCAAGGAATGGCTAGTGAGCTTGAATCGCTGACCTTACAGTTCAAATGGACCTTGTAGTCCAGTGCATTAACCCACAGCACCAAGCCAGGACTCCTGTCAAATGCTAGTTCTCTGAAAATACAAGGGTAAGTCAAAAAGTATTGTTACTAGGGTTCCAGTTCAAACATGCATGAGTTTCTTCCAAACAAAACATTTTAAAACACTTAAACGTATCTCTAGTCAGTGATGACTGCAGACAAGTTCTCTCAATAACACACTTGTCTTAGTCTCATTAGGGTATCTTTAAAAATAAGATACTTTTTGTACTGTGGGGGGGGAAATTATTTTAAGGTCAGAGTCAATATCAAATTATTTTAATAGCTTGAGTGGACATCTTCCCAAATCACTGAAGTTTTGCAACAAGTTTTCGGGAATGCTGCTCCACATACCACAATAATTTTTAGATGGATTAAGCAATTTAAGGAATGTTGGGGAAACCTCAAATATGAGCCAAGAGAGGGAAGACTGTCAATCTTGATGAATAAAAACTGTGGCTGAAGTCCAGCAACTAATGGAAGACCACAGAATTACCATTGATGCAAGTGGTCCTGAAATTAGAATCTTAAATGGTTCCGCATTTTCTTGTCGAAGTGAACAGTTTGGCCTTGGCAAGCTTTAAGCTCAGTGGGTGCCAAAAGTGTTGTAAGAAGGTCAGTCTTTCAAGCTAGATCAAAGCTAATAAAGACAATTTTATAGAACAAACAGTAGCCAGGGATGAGACTTGAATTTATCAAATAAACCAGAAAGCAAGGTCGAATCAAAATAGTAGTAGCTTCTGAGGGGACCTGCTGGACCAGGTAAATTCAAGTCAGAGTGATCCGTTCAGACTGTTTTGGAGATCCCAAAGGGGTAATCTTGATTGATTTTCTCAAAGGACACAATCATGGGGGCTCATTGGAAAAACATTTTAATAAAATTGAAAATTGCATTGGTGGCAAAAAAGGCCAGGAAAGTTGTACCAAAGAATTTATGTTGTTGTTTCTTTCATGACAATGTACCTGCTTATTCTTTGAGGGTAGCAAGGGCTAGCTTAGAAAAAAATCATTGGTAAATCTTACCCATCCACCCTACAGCCCCTGACCTACTCCCTTCAGATTTTTATTCTCAAAACTCAAGGATCACGGATCCTTGAGTCCATCACGGATGCCAAAGCTGCCATTTTGACATGGGGTAAATGAAGGAGTACAGATGTCTTCAGGAAAGAGTTTGAGAAATGGAAATCCTGCCTTCAGAAGTATAGAGACCTAGATGGAGGATATATTAAGATTGTCAGGCCTTTCTTCTTGAAGTGTCTCTGAGTGGATTCAAAGATGTTGTTTTTAGGTGCCATTGAGTCGGTACCGACCCATAGTGACCTTATATACAGCAGAACAAAACACTGCCCAGTCCTGGGCCAACCTCACTACTGTTGCCACACTTGAGCCCATTGATGCTGCCACTTTGCCAATCCATCTTTCCGGGGGTCTTCCTCTTTTTCTCTGACTCTCCACCCTACCAAACATGATATCCTTCTCCAGCAATTGGTCCCTCCTGACAATATGTCCGATTCAAAGATTCAAAGACAGAGTCAAGGAAATGAGGCCAACCTACCAAAACTTTCAGTTTGTAGTTGACCATTTACCATTTGTGCCTCCCAGGGACTCCTCCAATACTTTGATGTTGTTGTTGTTAAGTGTCATCAAATGGGTTCTGACTCCTAGCAACTATGTATAGGGTTTCTGAGGAGAATTTGGTGGGTTTGAACTGCCGACCTTGTGGTTTACAGTTTAGTACTTATCCTATAGCAAGCACCACAGCAGGAGTCCAGTACTTTAGCAATGCAGAATTTTTAAATGGTCAGAGGAGACCAGAGAAGGAGTCAAAGAAGTAAGAGAGATTAAGCTAATCATCATCAGAAAAATCTTAGAGAGATGGGGACAAAGTATGGGGAGTGGGGAAAGAGAATTGGGGTGGCAGAGTCAGAGTCTCCAAAAATGCAAGATATGAGAAATGAGGGGTAAAAGACACAAAGATGTTGCCAGGGGTTATGACTTGGAAGAACAATAAGTCATTAAGAAATGAGATCATGTGTTTTTGTGTGCTTCACTACAAATGGGACACCTCTCAGAGAAGAAACCAGATGGTCTCCAGATACAACAAGCCTCTACTGTAGGCCTTCTTATTTACTGGACCATGGTATTGATAATTAAAATATTCACACTGACATTATGGTTGATACCAGGGACTGGAAAACTTTTTCTGTAAAGGTCAGATATTTAGACTTTGGGAGTCAGATGATTTGTGTTGCAACTACTCAACTCTGTGTTAAGCACAAAAGCAGTTAAAAGACAATACATACAAAGGTTTGTGACTGTATTCCACTAAAATGTCATTGCAAAATGGTTGACCCTCAGGCCACAGTTTTTGGTCCCTGGACTAGACAGCCCCATTTCTCATCATACATTATGAACTAGTGTTATGGTTTATACACTCACCTAGTGAGATTGTTAACAGATTTCTTGTCGGAAACAGACCAATACTTTATGGGTGAGATCTGTGAGAAATATAGAGATGTAGAGAACTCATCTTAATAAATGCCACTTTGGAAAGCCTCTTGGGTGACAGAAAGCTAGCCCTTTTTGATGATCTATCTCCCTACCCCAATTATCTCCAATATTGTCTTTGCCATGCCCTGAAAATTGGACTTATGGTCTGAGACACAGTCTACCAAAAACACAGGATATTTGGAGTTGGAGATATCCTGATGTATTTGTCTCCTAGTACAAGTGTAACGAGGTACTACAAATTAAGTGACTCATAAGAAAAATTTTGGTTTCACTATTCTAGAGATTGTTTCTGTTATTAGGTGCCATTGAATCAGATCCAGCTCTTCCATTTGCTTTAGCATCCCTACAATGAAAAGCAAGCTTCAGAGTCTCTTCTGACATCCATTTTGCTTTTATGCCTTCTTTACTGTCTTCTTAATGACCTTTTGCTTTCTTCTTGATGTCACCCCACAATTCTTCAGTGATTGGTATCTAATGTATCAAATCTCTAAATTCAGGTAGGATACACTTAAGATCATATTTTGACTCTTAGGGACTTGTTTTCATATTCTTCAGCCTCAGCCTGAACTTGCATATGAGCAATTGATGATATGTTCCACAATCTGCCCCAGCCTTGTTTTAGCTACTGATGTGGAGCTTTTCCACTGACTCTTCTCACTGATATACTCAATTGAATTTCTGTATTCCATCTAGTGAGGTCCATGTGTATAGTTCTCTTTTATATTGCTTTAAAAAAAAGATATTTGCAATGTATAAGTCATCAGCTTTCCAAAATTCTATCATAGGACCTCCAGCATCTTGTCTATCACCAAAGTTACGTTTTCCAACTATTGTTCCCTCCTCTTTATTTGTTTCCAACATTCACATTCAATCACCAGTAATTATTGGTGCATTTTGATTGCATGTTTTTTCAATTCCAGATTGAAGAAGTTGGCAGAATCTTTCCATTTCATCAGCATTGATTTTAGTGGCTAGTGTATAAATTTGAATTCTAGTCATATTAATTGGTCTTCCTTACAGGTATATGGATATTATCCTATTACAGACAGCATTGTACTACAGGATAGATCTTGAAATGTTCTTTTTAACAATGAATGTGACACCATTCCTCTTAAGTTTGTCACTCCCAACATAGTAAACCATATGATTGTCCAGTTTTAAATGTCCAACACCATGAATCCATTTCAGCTCACTAATGCCCATGATACTGATCTTTATGTCTTCCTTTTCATTTTTCAGGACTTACAGTTTTTCTGTATTCATACTTCATACATTGCTTTTCCCAACTATTATTGAATGTTTCCCTGTATTTCTTTGCATTTTGAGTTGTATCCCATTAGTAAATGAAGGTATCCCGTTAGTAAATGAAGCTTTACTCCATTTGCATCATTAAAGTAAACTCTGCTTTCCCCAGTTGTATTTTGAGTGCCTTCCAGCCTGAAAGCCTCATCTTCTGGAACTACATCAGACAATATCTGCTGCTGTCCTTAAGGTTTTCAGTGGCTAACCATTCAGAAGTGGTCTGCCTCTTCTCCTTCCTAGTCTGCCTTTGTCTGGAAGCTATGCTGAAATTTATCCATCATGCGTGATCCTGTTGGCATTTAAATTACCACTGACATAGCTTCCAGAATCACAGCAACACACAAGCCACCACAGTAAGACAAACTACCAGATGAGGTGGTGGTTCTGGAGACTAACAGTCTAAAATCACAGAGTGTTGGCTATGTTGATTCTTTCTGAGGACTCTGAGGAAGAATTTCCCTAGGTTCTGGTGATGACTGACAATCTTTGATATTCCTTGCCTGTGGATGCTTCACTCCAATCTGCCTCAGTCATCACATGGCCATCTTCTTTCTGTGTAGCTGTCTCTTCCTCTCTTTTTGAAGGATACCACTCATTTTGAATTGGGACCCATACTATTCCAGTATGACCTGATTATTAACTGATAGCATCTTCAAAGACACTACTTCCAATGAAGTTCATGCTCACAAGTATTGGAGGTTGGGGCTTCATTAGACCTTCTTGGAGAATACATTTCAGTTCATAACACCTGGGAAACCAGTGAGTTGTAGGCATTATGGCTGAAGAAACCCTGGACACTGAGCTAAGAGACTTGGTTTGTGACCTGAATCTGTTACTAAGCTTCGGAGTGACACTTTTCAAGTTATATTCCCCTCAGGGCCTCATCTCCTACCTATGTAAACTGGGGACTTTAAGTGAACCCATCTCTAAAGCCTTTGAACTCTTCTTGCATCACAGGACTTCCCCTCATGGGATTGCTTCTGAGTGCGCTTCTCCTCCCACCCAGCCCCCAATCCAGGATCTTTCTCCATCTTTCACTGCTTAGGCTCCCTGAGATTGCCTTTGATTTTATTCCATGCCAAACTCATCCTAGCTTGGAACACTAATAAAAACTACATAATAGGAGCCTAGCAGTGGCTTCCTTGAAGATGGCGGATCAGGTAGCTGTGTAGTGAGGAGCTCGGTCAACAACAACACGGAATACCGGGTCAAGAGGACTCATGAGTTGGTGTTGGAACTCTGTAACAAATATAAAGGTATGTTTGGAGGTTCGGAGGGTTTATAGCTGGGGAATTTGCAGGAGAATCCAGAAAGTAATTATTTTCTGGATCAAGACACTCAGCTGTTCCAGGAGCCGCCATCTTGAGAAAGCTTATCTTGATTGTAACAGGATTGATAGGATTAGAAGAGAACATCTTGATTGTATCTTGATTATATTTTATATATATCTTGAT
>NW_006408795.1:1236377-1257738 GCF_000296735.1 Chrysochloris asiatica
GTGGTGAGGTTGGCCCAGGATCGAGCATTGTTTCGTTCTGCTGTGCATGGGGTCGCTATGAGTCGGTTCCGACTCGATGGCACCTGACAACAACAACAGCAGTGGCAAAGCTTGAGGTTGATTTATACAGTGTCTGACCTGCTTAATCAGGTGGTAGTCTTTAAGGATCTTGAGTGCTTTCAGCAGAACTTCCAGACTAAGACTAGGAAGAAGAGGCAGACCACTGCTGTAAGCTTGGTGGTGGTGGTTATGTGCCGTGGTGTCGGTTCAGACTCATAGCGACCCTGTACAGGGTTTCCGAGGCTGTAAATCTTTACGAGAGCAGAAAGCCTCATCTTTCTCCCGCGGAACAGTTGGTAGTTTCAAAGTGCTGACATTGAGGTTAGCAGCCCGATTCATAACCACTATGCTGAAACCCTTAAGGACAGCAGCAGATATTGTTTGATACCATGCCAGAAGGTGAACCCCTCAGGTTAGAAGGCACTCAAAAAACAAAATTTTGAGCGTTCTCAACCAGACAATTTCTCACAGATGGGGAAAGGTTGGAAAAACTTTTCCAAGTGGAGACTTAACTAATTAGAACTTTACTTTTCCATTTAAACATTTAATGATTATGACTCTATGTTGAAAAAATAAATTCTATCTTCTCAGATGTCTCCTTTGAGAGGATAGGAAGAATGGCAACGTTAGTTTTGTGCTTCATTATCCAGCTAGCAAAGCATAGTATCAGAATTAGAGAAGAGTTTGAAGGCTCTGACAAGAAAGCTGCCTAATCTGCTGTTAATTACAGTATACAAGAATTTCTCTGCAGTGCTAGGAAGGTAAACCAACAAACATGGCCTGTTGTGTTGTTGTTAAGTGCCATTGAGTCAGTACCAAGTCATGTTGTTGTTGTGATGTGCCATGGAGTCAGTTCCAACTCATAGTGACCCTGCACAGGGTTTCCAAGGCTGTAAATCTTTTACGGGAGCAGAAAGCCTCATCTTTCTCTCATGGAACAGCTGATAGTTTTGAACTGCTGACCATGAGATTAACAGCCCGATTCATAACCACTACACTACTGACTCATAGCGATCCTATATTAGATTTCCAAGGAGTGGCTGGTGAGTTTGAACTGCCGACCTTGTGGTTCAAACTGACCTTGCAGTCCAGTGCTTATCCTACAGCACCACACCTGTATTTAAAGAATAGTGTGAGAAATCCAGTTTGTAATAGTAACACATGGTAGAAAAACTGCCAATGAGTGAGTAAATCAAGGCACAGAAGGATGTTTAAATTCTGTCCTCTCAGGGAAAAGTGCAGAAGAAGTCTCCACATGTTGGTAAAAGAAAAACAATACAAAATCCAATCTTTGGGAAACCTAGCCCAATTGGTAGCATATATACTTTGGGGCTTCTTTTCCTCAGACTGTGTCCGGAGTCCTGGTGTGGCACTGTGGGTTGATGTGCTGGACTGCAGAGTCCGTTTGAACTGCAAAGTTGGTAGTTCAAGTTCACCAGCAGCTCCTCGGAAACCCTATACGGGGCTGCTATGCATTGAAACCGACTTGATGCCACTTCTCAACACTGTGTCAGGTGTTCCTATGTTGTTAAGTGCTCTTGAGTTGGTTTCGACTCATAGCGACCTATTCGGATTTCCTAGGCTTCAAATCTTTATGGGTGCAGAAAGCCTCATATTTCTCCTGTGAAGCAGCTGGTAGACTTGAACCACAGACCTTGTGGTTCACAGTTCAGTGCTTATCATATGGAGCCACCACGAGTAGCAGGACTACGGATGGGCACGACCACGACCACCTGAGACACTAAAGACAATTACAATTTGTTGAATTCATTGTATTTTTACATTTTGAAGTGCAGACACTAAAGCAAACATTTGAGAATGTGAATGGCCAGAAAATATGTTCTCTAAATTTTGAGATAAAAGAAAATGTTTAGTAAATCCTGAGGAAGAATGGAGATGATGTTTATGAATTTTCTTTCTGTCTTAGTTAAGCATTTATTTCTCCACCTCTTCCTCTTTCCACTCACTCCCAACACAACTCAGAGAGGACTAACGTGGATCTTGTATGAAGTTTATTTCTGGTTGAGTTTCTCAGGGAAATTGACCTTTTCAACATTGTAAGAGATTATAGTCACTGCTAATCTTATGTCAGGCATACTACCTATGGATCAAATTCCCAGGAAAATGAGCATGTACATGGAATTGCTGACATACAACTTGAAGGAGATCATGGAGCCCCTGAAGCCCCTTCAAATGTCAGAATTCATGTTCTAATTGACTCTTCACATCAATAGGGACCGCAAGCCCTTAAGCTTGTGACTTCCAGGCTGCTCCCTTTGGGTCCCTTCAAATATTTAAACAAAGTCTTACACGGTTTCACTAACAAATCTTGCCTCTGCTCTGATATTATCTGTCTTGTCCCTCAGCTTCAAAATTTCATAGAACAGTAGAGGTATTCAACTTAGCATAAGAGCTAGAATAAATTTTTTGTGGGAAAAAGCACCAAATGATTTTAATAGCAATGTTCTTGTTGTTGTTAAATGCCGTTGAATCGGTTCTGACTCATCACAACCCCATACCGGGTTTCCAAGGAGCAGATGGTGGGTTTGAACTGCTGACCTTGTGGTTCTCAGTCCAGGGCTGAGCTTACAACACCACACCAGGAGTTTTAGCCCAATAGTTCCAAATAATTCTAAGTTCAAGGTAAGAAACAGTACAAGTAATTTTAAATTCCCAGACTGATTTGGTCCCCAAACTGTAGAACTAATTGACTTTAAATTTGACTTATTATCACACAATATGATTTTCTGAACAGTATATTATTAAAATATTTCAAAGGATAAGTTGAGGAGTACTACTAAGGTTTTATCACCTAAAAGCAATATTTTTCCTTGTATAATTTCTCATTTTTTAAAAAAAAACTTATATTGTGAATTGAGTGAAGGTTTACAGAACAGATCATCAGTTTTGCATTCAACAAATCATATACTATGCTTCATTACAATGATTGCATTCCCTTTCATGTACAATCAATTAACAGTATTTATCTCTAATCAGCCTAACTCTTGCATCCCTCCCTGGGTCTCGCTACCTTCATCTTTCCTCTGTCAACCTCCCTCATATTGTATATTGCCTGCCCTATCATCCATGTTAACATGTAAATACCCTTTATCCTGTGAATAACCCCAGCCTTCAGTCTTCCCACCCTGGTAACCATCATAGAATGTTTCACTTAACAAGAAAATCTTTTCTTAACTCTTTACAACAGTGGTTTCATACAATATTTGTTCTTTTGTGATTGACTAATTTCATTCATCATAATGTCCTCCAGGTTCATCCATGTTCATTCATGTGAGGTGGTTCACAGATTCATCATTATTCTTCAATGTTGGTTATTCTTCAATGTTACATAGTAACTATTCCATTGTGTGTGTATACCAAAGTTTGTTTAACCATTCTTCTGTTGATGGACATCTAGGCTGGCTCCATCTATTTGATGTGTCTCTTGTAGATAGTATATTGAAGGATCCTGTTTTCTTATCCATTCTGCTCTCTCTGGCTCTTAATTTCCCATCTTATTTGCTGGGTCTATGATTCTTAGAATCCTGGTGTGGTGCTGTTGTTTAATACACTAGACTGTAAAGTAAGCTTGAGCCGCAAGACCAGTGGTTCAAGTTCACAAGGCCTTGGAAACCCTAAACAGGGTCGCTATGGGTTGGAACAGACTTGAGAGCACTTAACAAAAACAACATGATTCTTGGTTGACAACTTTTTTTTTTTCCTTTTAGAGTTTTGTATATGTGATATCATTGCTTTCTTACCTGTATGGTTTCTGCTGAGAAGTCAGAGTTTAGTCTTATTGGTACTCCTTTGTCGATAACTTTGTATTTTTCCCAAGCTGCTCTCAGGATTCTTTTCTTGTCTTCGGCTTTAGAAAGTATGATTATGATATGTCTTGGTGATTTTCTTTTGGGATCTATCCTGTTTGGGGTTTGTTCAACTTCTTATATGCCTACTTTCTTGTCTTTCATGATATTAGGAAAGTTTTCTTCCAAAAATCCTTTTACAAATTTCTCTGTGCTGTTTATTCTCTCATCCTGTTCTGGAATTCCAGTCATCTATAAGTTATTGCTTTTTGTGGGATCCTACATAATTCTGAGGCTTTCTTCTGATTTTTTCCATTCTTTTTTCTGATTGTTCATCTATCATAATATTATTAAAAGATTTATCTTCAAAGTCAGGCTTTCATTGCTTGAAATCTAATTCTTTGCCCTTTCAATGTATTGTTCATTTCTGAAATCTAGTATTAATCTTCTGGATTTCTAATAACAGGTTTTATATTGTTTGAAATTTTGCATTTATTTTGTCTGTTTCCACTTTGTAGTGTTTTCCTGAACTCTTTTACTGTGTTCTCCTTGCTTTCTGACAGTCCTTTGAAGGTACCTAAATATTCTTTTGAATTCATTTTCAGTTAGTTCCATACCTTTTCTACCTCAGAAACATTTTCTGGCTCTGAATCTTGGACATTTGAGTCATTCTGTCATTTTTCTTCATGTGCACTAAAATTGTCTATTGTCTCTGGGGTATTGTAGGGTTCTATTGTTGTTGTTAAGTGCCATTGTGTCAGTTCCAACCCAGAGCAACCCTGTAAATAGGGTTTCCAAGGAGTGGCTGGTGAGTTTGAACTACCAACATTGCAGGTCAAACCAACTTTGCAGTCCAATGCATTAAGCCACAGTGCCAATTAATTATTGTATGTTGATATGTTCTTAGTGTCTTACCAACTGTCTCCTATGGCTGTAGTTAAGAGAATGCAGCCTGTACACTGTTCTTGTTCAGCATTCATGCACCTCAGTTTAGGGTGGGCTTTGTTGCTGTTGGTATGATTGTGACTGAGCTGTATGGGAATTGTTGCTGTCTCCTGTCAGGTGGGAAAGAGAAAACTCCTTCCATATATATATACACACAAGAAAACAAACAGAATGAAAAAACAAGACACCAACAATGAAAAGAGAAAATAATAAAGAAGAAAAAAGAAATAAAGACAAGCAGCAAATGGGGGTGGTGGGAAAGAAATAATATAATATATATAAAGACAAAAGAGGAACAGGGAAATGGAGCTATAAAAGAGAAAAATAAGAGTGGAAATAAAAGGAAGAAATTTAAAAAATAAAAAAATTAGAAAAACCAGGGAGACAAGATGAAAGGTGAGAGTAGAGAGCAAAAGGGGGGGAAAAAAGGCAAGAAAATGAGAAACAGGAAAAAAAAAAAAAGTAGAGATGGAATTTAAAGGAATGGAAAGAGAATAAGGAGGAGAAAGAATAAACAAAAACAATGCAACAACAAAAAAGAAAAGCAAAAAACAATGCAGCTATTGGATCCTGAGAGGTGACGACTTTGGGGGCTCTTGCTAGTAAAGAAGCTCATGAGGTGTGTGTGGGAGGAATCTTACAGCAGAGTTCCTGCCACTAGATATAGTTCCTATCATCCTCAGATGGTCTAGGCACGCAGTCCGGAAGTACTTCACAGAGGCTCTTGATGGAGCCGGTTTGTTAGGACCACAGGGCAGGTAGGGGCAGGGTGGCTGGTTAAATGCTGGTCTGATGGTTCTGTGGGTTTTGTAGGTCTGAAGCCTACAAACCTGCCTGAATCCAGGCACGAAGGCAATGCACCAAAGTGGCACAGTTGGCCCCAGTCTCACACTACCATGGCATCCAAACTTGTAGTTCTGACATCCCAGAGAGCAGGATGGAAGCTGGCCACATCTGTGGTCACCAGGGGAGCATGGAGAAAAGAAGGAATCACACTTCCTGCTGTCTGTGTGAATCTGCTCTGCCAGGCCACCTTCTGTTACCAAAGCTGCTCACAGAGTTCATGATGGTCATGCTGTATCTGTCCCACCTTTCACCAATCAGTCTCCTTTTCTCACCATCCCTGCTCAGTTTCTCCTCCCAGCAAGCATTCAATCTACTTCTCTAACCTTTCCTCTGAAGTTCAGGGCTCTAAAATTTTCATCTAGGTCTGTTTCATTTTGTCTCTCATGTCTTTGTTGTAGAGGGTTAGTGTAGTGCATCTGCCTAGTCTGCCATCTTACTGAAAGTCTCCAAATTATCATGTTTTAAGTACTATGTTCTCAGTTTTATTAACTTATCATTGTAAATTTTGATACCATAACTCCAAAATGATGTCATTAGGAATAAAATAATAACAAAAACTATCATTCAAGAGGATGAAAGGAGAAATTTAATGAAATTTCTATTGACTATATTGATGGAGGGTCCTAAGGAATTATGTAATTCAACCACTCATTTCACCAAGGACAAAATTCTGATAGAGAGAGTACTGTTGACTAGCCTAAGAATTCACTACTTTTTAATGTCAGAATCAAACTACAACAGAAACAAACTAGAACACAACTCTCCTCTATGCTACTTAATCCTTTTACTATTCCACTCTAGACAATGTGAAACACCCTGAATCTGACCTTGTCTATGTCTACACATGCATTTTTAAGAATGTCCTATTACAATGATGTTGTTGTCGTTAAGTGCCCTAGCATTGGTTCCAACCCGTAGAGACCTTGTACAGAAGTGGCTGGTGAACTTGAAATGCTGACTTTGAGGATCAAACTGATTTTGCTGTCCAGCACATTAAACCACAGGTCAGTGAAAGAAAAACATATTCACCTCCTCTCCATGAGAACAGGCAACTCAAGAGTTTATCTACATGCAAAATGAAACCCTAAGGGCCAGGTAATCTTCATTTCCACAGAGATCAGTGACTTCTGTTCATTCACACACCAGAATACAGTGGTAGAGAGAGAACATAGTACCCAGAGTGAAAATTTCCTATTTGGAAAAAAAAGAAAATGGAAAACAAAGTACAGAGGTCCTTAACACGTACCCTACTCTGCTGGACAAAGACCATAAAGACTGACCCAAGAAAGGAATTCCTTTGTCCCAGTCTGAATGCCTCCAGTTCCACTCTCAGTTCCCCTCTAAATTGCCCTCTATGAATTGGGGGTAGAGGGATGTAACAGATTTCCACTTAGGGGACTATAGCAATTTGTCATTTTGCTTTCCACTGATTTTGATTTTTCAAGCCTGAGAACCAGCTGTAAGTGCTAATAACACACAGCCTGTATTTCTAGATTGAAATTTCTCTTGTAGTATGCATGGAGCAACTGTGCTTGTGGTAGGGATAATATATGTATATATGAAAAATTAAATATGTGTAGATGTTAGACAGCCAACGGGTAGATTATTGTTAACATTATTTGGTTGTGTGTTTAGTAACACTTAGAAACTACTCCTCCCCTTGTCCTGTAATGCTGGACTTTCAACCCTTCAAGATTCAAGAGTGAGCCCTTCACTCAAATTTGGCACACCACTGTACTTCACAATGATGGATAGTCCCTCTAGAACAGTGGTTGGACTCTGGTTGCACACTGGAATCACCTATGGAATTTTAAAATGCTTTGCCTGGCTCCTTCTCCATTAATTCTGATTCAACTGGACTGGGATCCAGGAAATACATCAGACTTTTTAAAACTCTCCAGGTAATTCTGGCTGCCTGTTTGAATCGCCTAAGGAGTTGTCTTGATTCCCTTCTGTTTACACCTCACCTCTAATACACTATATCCACCCAAGAATGTATCTCAATGTCAATTTAAGTTGATGTTTTTGGAATCATATAAGGTCCAAGTAAAACAAGATAAAGATGTTACGCTATTACTCTTGATTTGGAGAGGAAGGGATTAGTTGACTCTGCCCAGTCCACTTCTGTAGGGCTGGACCTTCACTCAAACCCTTTTTTTTTTTTTTTTTTTTCTTAATCTAAGAAAATGCTGGCCCTAGAAGTCATTTTTATTATGTTCAAATATTATTTAAATACTTTCTTAGAATTTTGCAGTGTTGATTTCTGGATTACTGTGCCCTGTTCTAAGGATTATAAATCTTTTTTTAATAACACAAAAGTAATTATCAAATCATTTGCTAAAGCAGAATTTGGCCTGCATTTGTAGCTATGAGGTCTCTCAACACAAATGTTGTGTAACATTTTCAGTAACAATGCATTTCATAAAATATATTTCAGAAGCTTTGCTCAGAAGAAATGAAATTCCTTCTCTCACACATCTCATATGTCTGGGTTGCCAAAGAAGACATTTAAAAAATAATAATGGGAATGTCTTATATCTGCATAGCAGTTTGCTGTTTCTAAATCATGTTCTCATATGTAACTCCATTTAATATCTAGATTAATTGCCACTCTAATGAATAAGCATGAAGTTGAAAGGATGGAAGGTCACACAAGGGATAAGAAAGGTTCCCAGATACATATCTTGGTTTTCTGACTCCCAAGGAAATCTTCATTCCTCTATTCTACAGTTGTCTCTTTGTAGATACGTTATAGTATAAGCCTAGCTTTTTGGCTGTTTGAGTGAAGACAAAACAATCAACAAATGTTTTAATAATCTATCAGTTGTTATCACAGAATACAAATCAACAAATAAATACATGCATAATCCTTCTAGTTTATTCTCCTGCTGTTTATAGATTATTTTCATATATGTTACTTCATTTTCATAATTATTCTGTGAGATAGACAGGAAAGGAACCAATCTAATTTTATATTTAAACCTCCATAAGCCCACAGTTAGGGAGCAGGGTGGGACTTCGTGTGTGTGTTGATTTGATTGATTGATTATGTGCCGCGGAGTCGGTTCCGACTCATAGCGACCCTGTACAGAGTTTCCGAGGATGTAAATCTTTACGGGAGCAGAAAGCCTCATCTTTCTCCCACGGAACAGCTGGTAGTTTCGAACTGCTGACCTTGTGGTTCGAAGCCTGATTCATAACCACTACACTACGAGAGCTCCTTTTGTGTGTGTGTGTGGTTCCAACTCATAGTGACCCTGTTCACAACAGAATGAAGCTGCTCCATCCTGCGACATCCTCACAATTGTTGGTATTCTTTGAATCCATTACTATGGCCATCGTTTCAATCCATCCCACTGGGGGTCTGCCTCCTCTCTCTGACCCTCCACTTTACCAAGCATGACAGCCTTCTCCAGGACTGGTTCCTCCTGACAATATGTCTGAAGGATGAGAAACAAAGTGTCGCCATCCTGGCTTTAAGAACATTCTGGTTGTACTTCCTCCAACATTGATCTCTTCGTTCTTCTGACTGTCCATGGTATTTGAATATTCTTCTTCAACACCATAATTCAAATACATCATTCTTCTAAGTCTTCCTATTCATTGTCTAACTTTCACAGGCACATGAGGGGATTAAAATACCATGGCTTGGGTCTGGCTCACTTGGTCCTCAAACTGCTACCTTTGCTCTTGAACACTTTAAAGGGGTCGTGTGCAGAAGATTTGCCTAATGTAATCCATAGTTGCACCTTTTGACTGCTGCATCCAAGAGTGTTGATGGTGGACACAAGCAAAATGAACTCTCTGAAAACTTCAAACTTCTCTCCATTTGTCATTATATTATTTATTGGTCCAGTTGTGAAAATTTTTATTTTCTTTATATTGAGGTGCAACCTATACTGAAGGTTGTAGTCTTTAATCTTCATTAGTAAGTGTTTTAAGTCCTTTTTGCTTTCAGCAAACAAGGTTGTATCATCTGTATATTGCAGGTTGTTAATGAGTCTTCCTTCAATCCTAATGCCACATTCTTCTTCATATAATTCAGCGTCTCAAACGATTTGCTCAGCATACAGATTGAATAAATACAATGAAAGGATACAACCCTGGTACACACTTCTCCTCATTTTAAACAATTTAGTATCCTCTTGTTCTGTGCTAACAATTGCCTCTTGGTCTACAAGTCAGTTCCACATGAGCACAATTAAGTGTTCTGGAATACCTATTCTTCATAATGGTATCCATAATTTGTCAATTTTGTCACGATCTACACAGTCAGAAGCCTTTGCATAGCAAATAAAGCACAAGTAAATATCAATTTTTTATTTTCTACTTTTGGCCAAAATCCATCTGATAACAGCAATGAGATCCTTAGTCCCACATCCTCTTCTGAATCTGGCTTGAATTTCTGGCAGTTCTCTGTCAATGTACTGTAGCAACCATTTTTAAATTATCTTCTACAAAATTTCACTTGCATGTTATATTAATGATAACTTTCATTGCATCAGTTCCAACCCAAGTGGCCCTGCATAGGGTTTCCAAGGAGCAGCTGGTGAGCTTGAACTGCCAGCCTTGAGATTCAAATCAACGTTGCAGTCCAGAGCATTAACCCACAGTGCCACACCAGGACTCCTGACCAAATATAGCAGGCTAATTTTCAAGTTGATAATTTTGTATGGCCCATAAATGATATTATAAATTTTGGCAGAAGAAAGGTTGCCCACCCCTGTTTTGGAGTCCTGGTGTGGCACTCTAGAGTAAAGGACTGGACTGCAAGGTCAGTTTGAACCACAAGGTCTGTGAATCAAATCCACCACTGCTCCTTGGAAACCCTATGCAGGGCCACTTGGGTTGGAACTGATCCAACGAAAAATAGAAATGTTTTCTGTCATAATTTTGGAGCTATAATTCCAAAAACAAGATGTTAGTAGTATTGATTCCTTCTGAGGGTTCTAAGGGTGAATATGTCCCATATCTATTTCTAGCTTCTGGTGATAGCCAACATTCCTTGGCATTCCTTGGCTTGTAGAAGCATCACTCCAATCAATGCCTCCATCTTCACATGGCACTCTTCTCTCTGTGTCTTTCTGACTCTGTGTTTCTATTCCTATAAGGATACCCATCAGATTGGGTCAGGGAACACCCTACTACAGTATGAACTCATGTTGACGAATTGTAACTGTAAAGGCTTTCTTTTCAAATAAGATCACATGACAAGTTCAGGGATTAGATCTTGAACCTATCTTTTGAGGGACATGAATCAACTCTTAACAAATGGTTGTGAGTGTAAATGCAAACTGGAAACACATCGGCTTTGATCTAACACCAGATTTTCTTCAGGTAGACCCAGAATATCCAGATACTTCTGCCCCACAGTGGTAAACCACAGACTCAGAAGTCCTGACTAAGGCCCTACCATTACTGGAGAGGAAGAGTTTTGTTAGCATAGCACAGTTCTCACAGTGCTTCCAATGGGTTTTCATGTTGTATTGTGATGTTTTTAGGCCACCAGTTGAAGCATCTCAGGGACGATTGACTGATTTGTGCTGGGAGCCATGCACTTGTCTTACTAATAAAAGGCTTGTAATGAACCAAAAGGGATAAAATAATATTGCTGTAAAGGCCAATTTTAAAAGCAATATTAATTTTTTTAAGTTGTAACCAAAACAACCACCACTCATCTCTCAGTTTGTTGTACTGTGGTGGCTTGTGAGTTGCTGTGATTCTGGAAGTTATGCCACAGGTATTTTAAATACCAGTAGGGTCACCCATGGTGGACAGGTTTCAGATGAGGTTCCAGATGAAGACAGACTAGGAAGAAGGAGTGACAAACTACTTCCGAATAGTTAGTTATTGAAAACCTTATGAATAGCAAAGAAATACTGTCAGATATAGTGCCAGAAAATGATATGTCAAAAAGAATATATCCAGATCAGTCATGAGGTACAATGCTGTCTGTGATAGGATAATATCCATGCCCTACAGAGAAGACCAGTTAATAACACTATTATTCAAATTTACACACCAACCACTAAAGCCAGTGAGGATGAAATAGAAGAATTCTACCAACATCTTCAAACTGAAATTGATCAAACAGGCAATCAAGATGTATTGATCATTACTGGTGATTGGAATGCAAAGGATGGGAACACAGAGGAAGGATCAGTAGTTGGAAAATATGGGCTTGGTGATAGAAATTATGCCAGAGATTGCATGATAGAATTCTGCAAAATGAATGATTTGTTCATTTCAAATACCTTCTTTAGACAGCATAAGAGATGACTATATACATAGACCTCACCAAATGGAATATACAGAAATCAAATTGACTACATCTGTGGAAAGAGATGATGGAAAAGCTCTATAACATCAGTCAAAACAAGACCAGGTGCTAGAAGGTTGTGGAACAGACCATCAATTGTTCATATGCAAATTCAAAATAAAGCTGAAGACAATGAAAACAAGTCCACGAAAATCAAAATATGATCTTGAATATATCCCACCTGAATTAAGAGATCATCTGAAGAACAGATTTGATACATCAAATGCTAAAAACCAAAGACCAGAAGAGTTGTGGGATGACATCAAGAACATCATACGTGAAGAGAGCAAAAAGTCATTAAGAAGACCCTCTACTTTAAGGAGCTCTAGTAGCATAGTGGTGATGAATCGGGCTGTGAACCGCAAGGTGAGCAGTTAGAAACTACCAGCTATTCTGTAGGAGAAAGATGAGGCTTTTTGCTCCTGTAAAGATTTACAGCCTCGGAAACCTGTACAGGGTCACTATGAGTCGGAATCAACACCATGGCACATAACCATCAACACTCACTGGAGAAATTCTTAGCTCTTCAATTACACCACATCAATCAAAACAGCACTTTGGGTATCCTTGAGAGATTCCGATTGTGTTCCTTTTAAGTGTCCTTTTGAGTTGGGGGAACAACAACAACAAAAAAAAAAAAAAACTGAAGGGGTAGAATCAGGGCTGTATGGTAGATGGGGTAAGGTTTCTTAATGAGATTCTTATTGCTAGCCCTTACCATTCTCCAACAATGAACAAGGGCATCTCGTGATGAGAAAAAAAATTTCTTGTTGCAATTTTCTGGGCCATTTACTCACCAGTGCAGGTTTCAATTTTCTTAAAACTTCTACCTTTGCCTTCACCATCATCCTGTGTCCTTTGAGATAATCCATCAAGATGATCCACTTGGAATTCCAAAAGCCAGTCACCATAACCTTCTGAGCTGACCTCTCTGCCTTGAATTAAACTGGTCCAGCAGATCCCCTCACAGGCCACTGGTTGGTTTGGACCTTTTATTTTGATGAGATTGGAGTCCTGGTGTGGCACTGTGGGCTAATGTGCTAGGCTGCAAAGTTGGCTGGAACCTCCAAGTCGGTAGTTCAAGCTCACTACCTGCTTCTCAGAAACCCTATACAGAGTCACTATGGGTCAGAACCAACTCGACGACACTTAACAACAACAACTAATGAGACTAAGATAAGTATATTACTGAGAGACCTTGTCTGCGGCCATCCACTGATCATAGATATAAGCTTAAACACATTTTGTTTGGAACAAATCCATGCACAAATGTACTGAAACTCTAGTAGTTATATTTTTTGACTTATCCTAGTACACTAAAAAACATAAGAAAATGCTCAAATGGCAGAAGAAAAGCTGTATGACTACCTCCTGAAAATTAAATGTTTATGTGTATCCAAAGATTTTACCAAAAGAGAACTTACAAACTACGAAAAAAATTTGGGCAAAAATGTGTCAGAGACAGGACTAATCTCTAAAATTTATAGAATACTTCAGCACCTCTACAACAACAAAGCAAATAATCCATTTAAAAATGGACAAAAGACATAAACAGACACTTCACCAAAGAAGACATTCAGGTGGTGGCACCATACCGAGACAATGACCCTTTGTCACCCTTCAAGCCTGTAGCTGAGCTCACCCCCATGGCTCAACTTCCAGTCAAACTGTGAACACCTGGAAGGTATACACTCCTTGGAACAATCAACTATTATAGATCAAAAGGACAGCATTTGCACAGGGACAAAGTTCAGAAGCCAAGAAAGGGTAGGAAAGAATGACATAGCAAGATGAGTGTTCTTACCCTGTGGGGTTACATTCAGTGGCATGAAGCAAAATGTGTATGAAGTGTTGGAAGAAACACTGATTTGCTCTATAAACTTGTACTCAAATCACAATAAAAAGTTTAAAAAGGAGAAGAAAATGTTTTTGTTGTCACAGCTAACTACCGGGATCTTTTTATTTAAAATTATACATTTCTGTTGAAATGCTGCACACAAAGAATTATCAATAGTAATTTGGGTGTGACTCCTTCTAACAGTGTCACCCAGTTGGGTCTGTGCCCCCTGTTTCCACCCCCCTAATGATGCCACTGAGATGGTTCACTACAGATTAGTAAGTAAGCACAAGCAAGTCCGTACTTTACCTTGCTTACTGAGAAATCTGACACAGACTTTCATTATCCAGAATACCTCATTTTGAAAATATCCACAGGCATGAAATAGAATTGTGTTGTAATTTCCTTCATCTGTGTATCTCTCACCTCTGCTTTAGAATGATACTCAATGTGGAAACCTCTTTCCAGTCTACCCTTTTATGCCCCTTCCAGTTCTCTGGGGCCAGAGATCTAACTCATCTCATAACCACTGTGCAAGTCACTTGAACTGTCTATTGACAGGGGACCTCCCCCATTAGAGCTTTCTGGTTTTGTATTTGGGGTGAAAAGTAAGGTATGTTATGTTCCTCTGACACCTCATTCCTTAGTGTTTTTAAGGAATGGCTATGAGCCACTGGAATGGAGTCCTGGTGTAGCGCTGTGGGTTAATGCGCCAGACTGCAAAGCCGTTTGAACTGTAAGGCTGGCGGTTCAAGCTCACCAGCTGCTCCTCGGAAACTCTATACAGGGTCGCTATGGGTCAGAATCGACTCGACGGCACTTAACAACAACATGAGCCTCTGGAAACGAAGATCCCTCCCATACCCCAACCCACCATGACGCGGACAAAGGGCAGGCTTCATCTGGCTTAAAAATGGTGATCCAAAAATGGATTTCAAGAGCTTCAAGGACCAATCTGGGAGTAGGAGACACCTGTCACAGGAAAATGCAGAAACCAGGATTATCTGAAACACTTTGAACCCTTCTGGTGGAGGCCCTTGGGAATGGTGAGGAAGAGAACCTGGAACCAGAAAGATCTGGGTCATGCTTACCTGTGCTGCTTCCACCTGGTTGCACTCAGCTGTTTGAAAGCCCCCATTTGCACCCTTCCCAGGACTCCTGGGAAGCTTTCATTGACTTTCAGAGACACTGCTTTAAGCATTCAGGGGTCTTGGCATGAATACCTTTCAGTCTTAGAAAGCAGAGAGACCAGTCATCTGGAACATATTACTCTCCCTCCACAAAGAGGTTATTCTCTGCTTGTGAGCACCCAGGATAGCACCCACTGCACACTCCCCTCCCCACCATGCACTGCTTTTTCTGCTACTTGGCAAACTCCAGCAAATCCAAATTTACCCAACCCAATTTCTTCCTGCCACGCTTGGGTTGCTCCGGCACTCCTTGGAGACTGTTTATCAAGAGCAGCACTCATACTGCTGTGGACAGTTTTCTTCATGTTCAACTCTCTCGCCTTTGCAAGAAGGTTATAGAAAGGGCAGGTAATTTGTTAGCCACATTTTCTAACAAGTCCTATAATATTCCAATGCTAACTAAAAACATAAAATTCCCTGGTATGTTAGGTATATTAGGATGACAGATTGCCTAGTGGCATTTCTGTTATTTATTTTATGACTCAGATAGATCTCAGTCTGATCTCACCTTAAAGAACAGATCTTCTTGTCTAAATATGTGACCATAATCCTCTGTTATGATAAAAACCTTGCAACATGCTCCAAAGATGCAGAGGTTGCAGCCAAATCTTGTCCATGCTGTCCAGCTACTTTAGTTAGATTTTTTTAAATCTTGCAGTTGAGTCAATTCTAAGTTACATTAGTCCATTTATTTCAGAGTACAGCTGTGTTCCATAAGGTTTTCAATGGTTGTGACCTTTTTGAAGTAAATCACCAGGACGTTCTTCAGATTTGAACCACCAAGTTTTCAGTTAGTAGCTAGGCACTAAACTATTTGTATCACCCAGAAAATACAGATGCTAGAATCAGCTCTGCCATTAAATTATATATGATCTGGACGAGTCACCTAACTTAGTTTATTTTGTTTACTAAGTGCTTACACTAAATCAGGCACTATGCTGAACACTACATGTGTGTGTGTGTGTTTAATCCTCAGTCAAATATATAGCATGGGTACAGAGGAGGAAACAGAGAAGGGTTAACTAATTTATTGAAGTCCATATGTCAAATAAGTAGAGAGCAATAACCTCAAGTCACTAGTTTGAGCTTCCAGCTAGGGGAAGGTTATACATAGCTTCAGGGTGACAAAAGGCTCAGGTTTCTAAAAGACATTATGGATGTAACGTGTTGGCAAGATGGGATTTCCTCCCAGCTTCAGTACTGGTCCTTTCCTGCCATGGAAAATCAATGGACAGGGGAATGACCCATGCATTCTGTATCTTTTTCACTTCCTTTTCCATCAATCCAGATCCCTGTCTCCGCCATTTTAAATCAGAACTGAACTTAGGTTCCCCAGGAAGTAGCCTACAGCAGTCTAGACAGTCTGTATCTGGTTACCAGGCTAGGTCAAACACACATCTCATGGCATTCTCACCTCTCATTTTCACCTCAAAAATCAAATGTCTTTAGTTAAACTATTTACACCCTCATTACATCTTCATCAATGGTCCTAACAGGCCCACAAAGACTCTCAATTGTCCTGAAACAAATTCACCTGTGGACACCTCAGTGTGCACCTTGCCATCACTCTTCAAATATCTGCCTTGAATTTTTTGTGTGGGAGTTTGGGGGACAACAATAACAACAAAAAGACTGAAGGGGCAGGATCAGAGCTGTACGGAGATGGGGTGTGGTTTCTTAATGTGATTCTTAAAGCCAGCCCTTGCTACACTCCAACAGTGAGCAGGTGCTCTGTCGTGATGAGAGAGAAAAAATTGTAAGTGCCTGACTACAACTAACAACTACTCTGAGAGACATCACATTAGAAGGTATTGGAGAGAATCTGTGTGTTGGGGGAAGGGTGGGTAGGGTATGGAAAAATTCAAAATCATAAAAATGACCAGGCTTACTGGTAGGATAGAGACTGGTGGAACCTCCAAGACTGTGACCCTTAGTCACCCTTCAGGTCTGCAAATGAGCTCACCCCCATGACTCACTTTTCAGCCAAATAACAGAACTTTAAAGGGAATAATAACACTAGTGAGTTACTAATAATACCTTAGAACACTCATTTGAGATCAAAAGAGCAATATTTACCCAAGGAAAAAGTTGAGGAGAGTTGGGAAACAGGAGAAATGGAAACAGGAAAGATAAAGAGGATATGAAACAATTGGTGCTACATCATAAGTGTTGCAGTCAATGACATGAAACAAAATGTGTACAAATTTTTTAATGGAAACGGATTTACCCTGTAAACCTTCACCCAATTAACAACAAAAAGTTGTTTTTTTTTTTTCAAGTTCAGCCTAAAATACTAACTTTGTCCAACACTTTTGTAAAATTATTTTTATCAGTCATGTCTACCTCTTCTGAGTTCCTGGTGCCTCATTATTTCTATGATTCATCCAGGATGCTAGACTTTGAAATATCTATCTTCAGCTTCCCCAGATAATTTTAAGCCTTCTAGAGGGCAAGGATGAGGCTATATGAGAACCTTACATAATGTTAGATGCTAAGCAGAGGTTTAGTTGTTATTGTTGTTGTTGTTGTTGTTAAGTGCCATTGAGTTGGTTCCTACCCATAACAACTCTGTATAGGGTTTCTAAGGAGCAGCTGGTAGATAATTGTTATTGTTAAAGACTCCGAAGTGGAGCGAAAAAGTCTTTGCATAAGAAAATCCATTGTCAGATACCATAGCCAGCTGTGTTGGTTAGGTTTCTCCAGAGAAACAAAACAAATAGGATATGTGTGTGTGTGTCTTAGTGGAGTACTGATGTGCTGGACTGCAAAGTCGGCTTGAACTGCAAGTTCAGCAGTTCAAACTTACCAGCCAACCATGCAGAAAAAACTGACTTTGCAGTCCAGTGCATTAACCCCACAGCACCACACCAGGATTTTAACACCTATGTTGTTGTTGTTAGGTGCCATCAAGTTGGTCCCAACTCACAGCAACCCTATGCACAACAGAATAAAACCCTGCCCGGTCCTGGGCCAACCTCACAATTGTTGCCATGCTTGAGCCATTGATGCTGCCACTTTGCCAATGCATCTCGCTGTGGGTCTTCCTCTTTTTCTCTGACCCTCCACCTTACCAAATATGATATCCTTCTTAAGTGACTGGTCCCTCCTAACAATATGTCCAAAGTATGAGAGACGAAGTTTGGCCATCCTGGCCTCCAAGGAGCATTCTGGCTGCACTTCTTCCAACACAGACCTGTTTGCTCTTTTGACAGACCATGGCACTTTCAGTATTCTCCTTCAACACCATAACTCAAAAGCATCAATTCTTCTACAATCTTCCTTATTCACTGTCCAGCTTTCGCATGCATATGAGGTTATTGAAAATACCATGGCTTGGGTCAGGAACATCTTAGTCATCAAGCTGACATCTTTGTTATTCAACACTTTAAAAGGTCTTGTGCAGCAGGTTGGCCTAATGTAATAATACATCATTTGATTTCTTGACTGCTGTTTCCATGAGTGTTGATAGTAGATCCAAGAAGAATGAAGTCCTTGACAACTTCAATCTTTTTCTCCATTGATAAGAATGTTGCTTATTGGTCCAGTGGTGACGATTTTTGTTTTCTTTATATTGAGATGTGATCCATACCAAAGGCTGTGCTCTTTGATCTTCATCAGTAAATATTTTAAGTCTTCTTCACTTTCAGCAAGTAAGGTTGTATCATCTGCATATCACAGGTTGTTAATGAGTCTTCCTCTCATCCTGATGCTATGTTTTTCTTCATATAACCCAGCTTCTTGGATAATTTGCTCAGCATACAGGTTGAATAAGTATGGTGAAAGAATATAACCCTGTTGCACACCTTTCTTAATTTTAAACCATTCAGTGTTCCTGTGTTCTGTTCAAACAACTGCTTTTTTTTTTTTTCTTTCCCTATGTTCAAAATAGGTCTCTTTTTTTCAGACTTTATTTTTTAATTAAAGAAACGGAAGAATATTTTGAGCTGAAATTTTATGCAAGAGAAAATTAAACAATGCAACCAACAAACAAAAATCAAAACACAAAGGCAAGCAACAAAAGTAGAACTTCTCATGAAATGTCCAGGCCTCTGAGGACCAGATTCTGAAAACCACTGAGTTGGATGACCTTTAACTTCATCTCTATTTAAATATGCTACTTTTATGATTTCATTAAAAAACTTCCAACCTATATGAGAGATTCCTTAAGACTAGATATCATTTTAACCAGGAGTAAGTGATGGGGTGGATTACTAGGCCATTACATCAGCATCATATTGGGCAAACTCATAATAGCCCCTTGGACCCTGTTTGCAGGGGAAATAAAGATCTAGGAACATGGGGAAGCACCCATTTCAGGAGAAAACCAAGCTCAGCTCTCTTAGCAACACCACCAGACAAAGATTTCCTTTTGTATTAGCAGATGGTTGTGGGCTTCTGCTACTTCTTTTTTTTCCCTTTCTTAACACTTTTACTTTTGAAATATGATGGAAAAATCTGATACACAAATGGAAAAACAAAACATGATCATAGTTGACAGTAAAGACAACCTAACCAGAAAGCTTTGTTAGGTAACACAGAAGCTAAAGTTGAATGTGACATACTGCAGGACTGAAAGGAATTAGTATTCTTCTCCTTCAACAGAATCCACACCAACCTCCTCATCGTCCTTCTCAAGGGCAGCCATGTCCTCACGCACCTCAGAAAATTCTCCTTCCTCCATCCCCTCACCCATGTACCAGTGAACAAAGGCACGCTTGGCATACATCAGGTCAAATTTGTGGTCCAGGCGAGCCCAGGCCTCAGCAACGGCTGTGGTGTTGCTCAGCATGCACATAGTTCGCTGTACCTTGGCCAAGTCTCCACCAGGTACCACAGTGGGAGGCTGGTAATTAATACCAACTTTGAAGCCAGTCGGGCACCAGTTCACAAACTGGATGCTGCACTTGGTCTTGATGGTGGCAATGGCAGCATTAATATCTTTGGGAACCACGTCACCATGGTAAACAGGCAGCAAGCCATGTATTTACCATGGCGAGGATCACATTTCACCATCTGGTTGGCTGGCTCAAAGCAAGCATTAGTAATCTCTGCTACAGAAAGCTACTCATGGTAAACTTTCTCAGTTGAGATGACGGGAGCGTATGTGGCCAGAGGGAAGTGGATATGGGGATAGGGCACCAGGTTGGTCTGGAATTCTGTCAGATAGACATTCAGGGCACCATCAAATCTGAGGGAAGCAGTGATGGAGGACACGATTTGGCTAATAAGGCGGTTAAGGTTAGTGTAGGTTGGGCGGTCAATATAGAGGTTTCTATGACAGATGTCATAGATGGTCTCATTGTCTACCATGATGGCACAATCTGAGTGCTCCAGGATGATGTGGGTGATGCGGATGGAGTTGTAGGGCTCGACTACAGCTGTGGAAACCTGGGGGGCTGGGTAAATGGAGAACTCTAGTTTGGATTTCTTGCCATAATCAACAGAGAGGCATTCCATCAGCAGGGATGTAAACCCAGAACCAGTTCCCCCACCAAAGCTGTGGAAAATCAAGAAGCCCTGAAATCCTGTGCACTGGTCAGCCAGCTTGTGGATTCTGTCCAAGACCAGATCAATGATCTCCTTGCCGATGGTGTAGTGCCCACAGGCATAGTTACTGGCATCATCTTCCTTGCCTGTGATGAGCTGCTCAGGTTGGAAGAGCTGGCGGTTGGTGCCAGTGTGAACTTCATCACTGACTGTGGGTTCCAGGTCTATGAACACTGCTCTGAGCACATGCTTGCCAGCTCCTGTTTCACTGAAGAAGGTATTGAAGGAGTCATCTCCTCCTCCAATGGTCTTGTCACTAGACATCTGTCCATTGGGCTGGATGCCATGTTCCAGACAGTAGAGCTCCCAGCAGGCATTGCCAATCTGGATACCAGCCTGGCCGACGTGGATGAAGATGCACTCACACATGCTGGCTACGGGTTAGGAGGTGGAGGAGGATGCAAGAGCAGACACCGGGTCCCAGTTACCATTCTCGACAAGCTAAGAGTCGAGGTAAGTAACACACTGTCCGCTACTTCTTTAGTACCTTCTTCCAATGGACTCTTGCCTACTAATGGAATCTTTCTCACCCTGCCTAGCACGCACCCCCTCTTGATAGCTATGCAAGTAGGCATTTCATTCAATAATGATACTTGGACAAACAGTGCCTTCTAATTTTTCTATGTCCTGCATATATATATTCCAAGCCCTATGACTAAAAGGAATATATATATATATATTTGTTGTTGTTATGTGCCGTGGAGTCAGTTCCAACTCATAGAGACCCTGTACAGGGTTTCCGAGGCTGTAAATCTTTATGGGAGCAGAAAGCCTCCTCTTTCTCCCTCAGAACAGCTGGTAGTTTCGAACT
>NW_006408795.1:1258195-1258820 GCF_000296735.1 Chrysochloris asiatica
CTAATTTATCCTAAGGATTAGTTTATGCTATTGTGAGAGTTGGCAAATTCAAGATTCACACATTAGAAATTCTTGCAAGATACCTAAATTACAGTCTTGAGGCAAAAATCCTTCACTACAGAAAAACTTTAGTCTTTGTTCTTAAAGTCTTCAACTGATTAGATGAGCCAGCACATTGCCCTGCCCCCTCACTACGTTATCTAGGTTAATGTTCATTACACAGAATTAACTGATCAACTTTAAATGCAAATCACATCTATAAAATACCTTCACAGTGACATCTAGTCTTGTGTTTCACCAAACAGCTCGGCATCATAGATTAGCCAAGTTGACACATAAAATTAATCATCACAGCCCACCAAACATCAAAGGGTCATTGGGGAACACTTTTCAATCCTCAACAGCTGTCACCTAAAAATATCCAACCCTAAAATATCCAACCCTAGAGAAATCATAAGGAGCTCTGGTAGCGTAGTGGTTACGAATCGGGCTGGATAGGGCACCAGGTTGGTCTGGAATTCTGTCAGATCGACATTCAGGGCACCATCAAATCTGAGGGAAGCAGTGATGGAGGACACGATTTGGCTAATAAGGCGGTTAAGGTTAGTGTAGGTTGGGCGGTCAA
>NW_006408795.1:1258920-1281316 GCF_000296735.1 Chrysochloris asiatica
CTACTCCCGTAAAGATTTACACCCTCGGAAACCCTGTACAGGGTCGCTATGGGTCGGACCCGACTCGATGGCACTTAACAACAACAACAACAACAAGAGAAATCATATGATATACCCATTTTCCCAAATAATCTGAGAAGCTAGATTATATGAAGAAGAATGTGGCATCAGGATTGGAGGAAGACTCATTAACAACCTGCGATATGCAGATGATACAACCATGCTTGCTGAAAACGAAGAGCACTTAAAGTACTCACTGATAAAAATTAAAGACCACAGCCTTCAGTATGGGTTGCATCTCAATGTAAAGAAAACAAAAATACTCACCACTGGACCAATAAACAACATCATGAAAATGGAGAAAGATTGATGTTGTCAAATGTTTCATTTTGCTTGGATCCACCATGAACATTCATGGAATAGCTGTCAAGAAATCAAACATTAGATAAATCTGCTGCTCAAGGCCTCTTTAAAGTGTTCAAGAGCAAAGATTCAGTTTGAGGACTAACGTGTTCCTAACCAAGCCATGGTATTTCCTATAGGCTTATATGCATGTGAAAGTTGGACAGTGACTAAGGAAGACCATAGAATAATTGATGCATTTGGGTTATGGTATTGGAGAATATTGAAAGTACCATAGATTGCGAAAGAACAAAAAATCTGTGTTGGAAGTAATACAGCCTTGGAAATCAGGAAGGTGAGACTTTGTCTCTCATAGTTCAGATATATTGTCAGGTGGGACTAGTCCCTGGAGAATGACATCATGCTAGGTAAAGTAGAGGGTCAGCAAAAAAGAAGATGGTCCCCAATGAGATGGATGGACACAGTGGCAGCAGCAATGGGCTCAAGCTTTAACAATAATTGTGAGGATGGTACAGGATGAGGCAGTGTTTTGTTCTGTTGTGCATAATGTCTCTATGAGTTAGAATCAACTCCACAGCACCTACAACAACAATAACAACAACATTCCCACCTTGTTGTAGTTAATTGTTGTCGAGTTGAATCTGCCTCATAGTGACAATAAATAGGGTTTCCAAAGAGTTGCTGGTGGCTTTGATCCACCGACCTTGAAGTTAGCAGTCCTGTGCCTATCCTGTAGCGCCACACCAGAACTCCATTCCCATCTAGTCCTAGTAAGTAATCGAGTAGCAAGTCCAGGGCCCCAAACTGTGGTTCAGTCTATGTCCCCAACACATTGTTCTTTTGAAGAACAACTGACAATAGACACCCTACATGTCTCAGCCCCCAGTGTCATACATACCCTTTACCTGTGTGTCATTTGTCTCCCAGTACTGTCACTTGGCAAACCTTGGCCTCAGTCACTCAGCCAGTCCCTCAGAGAGTATGAACAGAGAACAGAACTTGAAAGAGAGTAGGTATCTCATCAAGATAGAAATATACAAAAGGTTTTATTTTCTTGGAGTCCAGTGTGATGCAAACAATTAATGCCCTTGGCTGCTAACTGGGAAGCTGGAAGTTCAAGTCCACCCAGAATCACCTTGGAAGAAATGTCTGGTGACCAACTTCTGCAAAATCAGCCACTGAAAACCGTGTGGAGTACAGTTCTACTCTGACACACATGGGGTAGCCATGAGTTGGAATTGCCTTGACAATACTGGTTTATTTGTTTCTTTACAAGGTTTGTACTTTCAGCAGCCTCCCTACTTTCCCCTCAAGCTGTGAAAAGGACTTTGAACCAGACAGAGATGGTTGACCTCCCAGATTTCTGCTTTTGTCTATCCAGCCTTATCTCCACAGGAGGTTGGTATCTCTGGCACTCTAGCCAGCTCACTTGGTGAGACATAGCCTGGCAGGGCCACTGCAGATGCTAAGTTGTCCTTCTTATCAGTTCTTGCAGGACAGGAATTTGGAATGAATGGCTCCCTTAATTTTCAAAGATGGAAGCCATCTATAATTAAATCACAAAAGCAATTCTTCACTCTTGCAGAAGAATATCGAAAATTTGGGCAAGCAATTTGCTACTGTTTCAAATAAAGCCAAAAAACCATCCCCAATGTATTTCATTTGCTTGGAGAGGCTGAAGTAAGAAAATGATAAGAGTGTAAAATCAGATTCCACATTGTGCAGACAACTTTGCAAATTTAATGTCCTGGTTAATTTTTGTTTTTTTATTGTTTGTTTTAGAAAATGTTATGGCACTTTCCTTGTAAAAACCTCTCCTAGAAAGCAGACAGGATTATTTAAACGGAAGGACACATCTTCCACCTCCCTTACTAAAGACCTCTCAGCATGTTCAGCAATCAGATTATACTTGCCTTCTGGGAAATAGCTTTTCACCATGTACCAGTAGAATTCCAAGTCACAATGAGATGGGCAGCTTTAAAATTAGCCGTGTGATGCTCACAATTTTATCCATAGTTTTTTATGATCAACACAGTTGAATGCCTTTGCATAGTGAATAAATCACAAGTAAACAACTTTCTGGCATTCTCTGCTTTGAATCAAGATCCATGTGACATAAGCAATGATATCCCTAGTTCCACACAAGGAGCTCTGGTAGCATAGTGGTTATGCATCGGGCTGCGAACAGCAAGGTCAGCAGTTCGAAACTACATGCTGTTCCGCAGGAGAAAGATGAGGCTTTCTACTCCTGTAAAGATTTACAGCCTCGGAAACCCTATACAGGGTTGCTATGAGTCAGAACTGACTCCACGGCACATAACAACACCCTCTCCTTAATCCAGCTTGAATTTCTGGCAGTTCCTTGTTGATCTATTGATGTATTGCTGCAACCATCTTTGAATTATCTTCAGGGAAATTTCACTTGTGTGTTATTAATGATATTACTTGATCATTTCTGCTTTCTGTTGGGTTACCTTTCTTTGGAATGGATACAAATATGGATCTCCTCCAGTCAATTGAAAAGGAAGTTGTCTTCCAAATTTCTTGGCATAGACAAGTGAACACCTCCAGTGCTGCATCCATTTGTTGAAACATTTCTTTTGGTAGCACATCAATTTCGGGAGTCTTGTTTTTCACCAATGCCTTCAGTGTAGCTTGAATTTCTTACCACCAGTTCTTGATCATATGCTACTAATTCTGAAATGTTTCAATACTGACCTTTTGGTACAGCAGCTCTCTGTATTCCATCTTTTTTTTTTTTTTTGGGTCCCCAACTGGAGAAATTTTTTATTGTTTTCTGATTGACATAACGTTCAAGATTCATTCCCTTCTTTCTAATACGCATTTAAAAATTTTTAAGATAAAGCTTTCATTTTGAATTGAGTGGTCATTTATATCGGTTTTACATTCATTCTATCATATTTCGTTTCATTACAATGATTACAATCCCCTCCATGCATCATCATTTAACAGTATTTCCTTCTATTCCCTCTGGGTTTTTTGTGTTTTTTTTCTTTGATGTATACAAAAACACTCAGGAATATATAATCATTTAAACAACAAAAAAGCACATACTGCAATCCTGCCTCCTGGCCACCAGCACACAGTCTTTCTCTTTCCATGAGTCTAGAGTCCTCAGCTGCTCTGTCTTCATGACCTCATCTCTGCCTCCATCTTCTTTTGATGCTTCCTCTGTCAATCAAGAAGCCCAGTGAAGTGCAGTGTGGAAGCACTGGACTGCTAACTGCAAGGTTGGCAGTTCAAACCCACTATCCACTCCTAAGAAACAGTATTGTTGCTGTTTTTAAGTGTCGTCGAGTTGACTGTGACTCATAGTGACACTGTATAGCGTTGCCAATGAGTGGTTAATGAGTTTGATCCGCCACCTCAAGATTCAAACCAACCTTGCGGTCCAGTGCTTATCCTACAGTGCCACATCTGGAATGGCTTGCAGGGTTACAATGAGTAGAAACTGCTATGACTACACTTAACAACAACAACATGTCTTTACAAATTTTGTCCATTTTTGCTGTTGTTAAGCCTTGTTGCTAAGTTTTGCCAGTAGAATCCTTCAATATTAAAATTTGAGTGTTGAAATTTTTTCTTCAGTTATTTCAGCTGGAAAAATGCTGGGCATGTTCTTTCCTCTTGGTTTTCTGTCTTTAGTTTAGGGTCTTACCACCGTGAATGCTCCCAATGTGATCTCGTTTGGTTTTCTAACTCCAGATCTTTGCACATTTCATTATACTACTTTAGCTTGTCTAATCAAATGACTCCTTGAAATCTTCTGTTAAACTCTTACTTCACCTTTTTTTTTTTCTTTTCCTTTACTACATTCCAGAGCAAGTCTCAGAGCCTCTTCTTACATACTCAAGTATGATGTCACTGGTGGCATCCCACAATTCAGCTGATCTTTGGTTATTAGAGTGCAATACATCATACTGATTCTTGAGATGGCTTCTAAACTCAGGTGAGATGTATTCAAGGTTGCATTTTGGCTGTTGTGGACTAGTTTAAATTTTCTTCAGCTTCAACTTGAACTTTTTTTTTAAATGTTTTATTGTGACTTATGTGATAGTTTACATGGGAGAACATTAGCTTTACATTCATCCTGTCATATATCGTTTCATTGCCATGGTTACAATCCCCTCCATGTATCATCAACCAACCAAAGGGTATATACCCTGCAAGCCTTCCCCACCCTCACCCTCCCAGTGGTCAGCACACCGCCCCTCTCCCTCTCTGGGTCTAGAGTACCAAGCCTCTCCATCTCTCCATATCATCGTCTCTGGCTCCATCTCTGGTGTCACTGCTTCTCTAGATAGGGTCTGGCTCTCCTCTCTTCTCCCTTGATGGTCCCAGGGTCCTCTGCTCCTGGACTGCAAAATCAATCACTCCCCTCCTTTAGCTACAAAATGTCTACCTTTACATTTCCAACCCTCACAGTCAGTCCTGATAACAATTATTCACTGCTGTATCACAAGAGACCTATCCCCATTTCCCTTCATCAGCCCCACCCATTTTTGGATTAATACTACAGTGGAGATTCTACCTTCCTCCACTCCCTCTGGATCTAGGTTCCCTCTTGAAAGCTTGTAAGCCAGTCACTTCTTGCCTTTGTAGCGCCCTCCATTTTGGGTAGCCAATCTCCAGGTTGCTCATCCCTGTCTACTTTGCATGTGGAGGGAGTGGGAATGATCCTCGCTGTAAAGACCTGTTCCCTCTTTTGAGCTACTTCATCCATAGGTGTAGGTCAAGTTCATCACATTGTATCAGGTTACTCTTTTTTTCCTCTTCTTTTTTCTTCTAATTGAGCTCTGTTCATCCAGCCATTGAAGCAAGCTCAAGTGAGTATTATCTTCAAGTGTGCATGTTCTTATGCATATGCCCTCTTTTCTTATCAGCTGGACACTTCACTCTCCACTCTAGTCCTCTGTGGCTATGTCAAGTCCTCAGGTCTTGCGATACTACTGGCCAACCAGGTCTCCACCCAGGTTCACAGGAGTCTATTGACCGTTGTAGGGCTTAGCTGGCAGCTTCATTGCTGTTTTTCCCTCACTTCCCCTTTTTGGTGACCCACGTGGTCACCAATCCGAGCACATGTCTGCTCACGTATTCCCACTGAGTCTTAGTCTTGGCAGGGGGTTTACCCTGAGGGGACCCACCACTTACCTTGATGTCTCTTGGGCAAGTAACTTGCTTGTTCTTGTAATCTGTCAGGCTGCCATTATTGTTTCATATTTTTCCTATCGGTCTTTCTTTCAAGAAGTATCTTCTGTTCTTCTAGCTGCTCCAGGCTGGTCTGCTTGTCCTTTCAAGCGGAAATTTCCCACCTCTGAAGATTCTAAATGTGGTTCAGGATTCCACCTATGCTCTTATGTAATGCAGAGGCTATGCAGGAAGCCTCCTTCACTGGGCACGTTGTAGCCCCATTTTAGGTATTTCAATCAGTTATAGGCAGAACATGGACTTACAAGTTTTCTATGGTGATATTTCTGGCTATTCCTTTCTCTCCCTCTCATCAACTTGAACATTTTTCAAATTGTTTTCATATGTTGTAATCAAGTTGGCTCCAACACATGGCAACCCCATGTACAACAGAGTGAAATGTTGCTCAGTTCTGTGTTTTGTCACTATCATTGGTCTGCTCAAGTTCATTATTGCAACCACTGTGTAATTGGAGTGCCTTCCAACCTAGGAGTCTCAACTTCCAGCACTGCTTCAGTGTTCTCTTGTGACCCATAGTGTCTTCATTGGCTAATTTTTTTAAGTAGTTTGCCAGACCTTTCTTCCTAACCTCTCAGTCTGGAATCTCTGCTCAAATACCAGCTGTAATATACAAACTACCACAGTACAACAAATTGGCTAAAAGGGGGTGGAATTAGTTAGTAGAGGAAATAAATACCTGTATATCTGAAATGCACATATGGGAAGACGTGGCCAGGAGGATGTGACAGGAAGAAACTGCTGTTGTGAAAGCCTTCACACACATAGACACACACACACACACACACACAAATGGAATTGAAGGAAAAAAGCAGCTGAGAGAAACTCTTCTGTCTGTCAGTGTCAAAAAGCAAAAGAGCCCAGAGTCCTTTATGATTTGATGCAATGAGGAACTTTATCTTCTTAGAAAGGAATCATCTTTTAATGGTGCCTTTGAGTCTTGTTGCTACTCCCTGCTCATTTTCACAACTAGATCCCCACCCCTACCTAGGTTCAACTGTCCTAATACACAGGAAGCTGGAGCCGAGGAATAACTTATAAACTCTCCCATGTTGCAGATTCCTGAGCTGGGTACTTTTATAGGCTCAACAGGAAAGAATACTAAGCTAAAAGTCAGAAGGCTTGGCCTCTGTTAGCAATGCTAATCTTTTCATTGAAGCAATTATGAAATAGATAACTAAATGAAGTTTAATTCTAGGCACCGTAAATTTTTATACTAAGTAAGATATTCCGGAAAATAAGTTTCCTTTAAGACTTTAAAGAAAGGAAATTGGTTTGGAGAGTATGATCACTGTCTTCATATTCAAGGCTCTATCTGGGATGGTGTTGCGGGTTAATGCACTAGATGGTTAGTTTGAACCATAAGGTTGGCAGTTCAAGTTCACCAGCCACTCTTAGGAAACTGTTTACATGGCACTTAACAACAACAACAACAGTAACTTCATGGTGATCCTGGACAAATCATTGTAACTTGCCTTGATTTCTCAATGCATTAAATGGAAACACTCTCTACCTCCCTACCAACTTAGCCAAACTTGAAAATATGAAAGAACATGTTGAAACGTAAAAGTCATTCCAGAAATTCAAGTTTCTATTTGTACTGTAGTGAACAGGATAGCCAAGAAAGGAATAAAGGGAAGCGGTTGCTATAATAAGACACAAGCTAAAACTATTTCACTTAGAACAGCGAGAGCAAGGTAACGTCAAGACATCTGTGATCCCGACAAGTAATTAATGTTCATAGCTCTGTAACATGATTGTCATAGCAATATCAATGGTCTGCATAGATCTCAGAAGAAGGAGGATGATTGTTCCTAGGACTGCTCAAATGTAAGAGAGAGAGACTGGATCTTTCTATCATAACACTACAGAGACATTCTCCCTAATCTCAGTGAAATCTATCATGAGATATAATTGTCTACTGAAGTGCACCCTCGTCAATGGTGTGATATATCAGAGGGTACATCATGGTCAACCAGATGCTAGAAAGATTTCCTCATTGTAAATACTTATGCAATTTTTATTTATAAGTCATTCCCTTATGAGTGATTTTTGAGAAAATGAAAAAATATGAAGTGACTAAACAAGCAGAACCCGAAGTCCTGGTGTTCTTTGTAGTCCAGGTAGAGGGGTTCAGCTTGTTTCTAAACCTCCCTAAAAGTAACTCAGCTCACCTTATTTTTCTCTGGTGAAACAAATTGAAAACATCCTACTTACATAAAGCTAAAAATATAGGTCTTGTTTTTCTAACTCTTTCAAAGATAAGTACCTTCTCTGAACAAGATAATAGATTCAAGGGAAAGGGACATCAATAGAAAAATATGAAAAGACTACAGTTTAGGGGAGCAAAGTTGAGATAGAGTTGAGGGCAGGTTCCTATGGTGCCAGGCTATGTCCAGAAAAGTTCCAAGTCATATAGACTCACTTGGCAAGAATTGATTTCACTGATCACCAGGCAAATGTCTGTTGGTCTCGCAGAAAAATCTTGTCTTAATAACAACTCAGGACAGGGAAACTGACCATCTGAGTTACTATTCCACAATCTTTTCCTTCTTCCCTTCTCTCTATTCATCCCTTCCTCAACTGATTTTCTTGTCCTAGACAATGAACCCTTTACAGACCTAGAGATATGTAGAAACCATTCATTCTAATCCTCAAAACTCCATACAAAAAAAAACTCAAGAAACATGGAGCTCCGGATGCCAGTTTCTGTGATGGAAAATTTGAGTGTGGGTTGGATAAGGTGGAAGGAATGTGAGCAGCCAAGACCTTTAGGGTAGACCAGCAGCCTCCATATTGACCTCTTAGAGTTAATTCCTGGTATTCTATTAGGATAAATGTTAGTTTCTTTATTTGAATCCAACATCAAATTGTAGGTGGCCTAAAAAAACAAAGTATCCTCAGATATTTTTTCCCCCTATAAATGTTGGCTTTGCTATAAAGGAAAGAGTTTAGAAGTCATTCATCTTCATCTTTCATCCCCTGCAAGAGGCTATAACAACTCACAAATATATAAACTCTTGGAAATCCAGAAGATTAGTGGTTCCTGAGTCAAGTATTAAGAGGATTTGGAGTGTGGAGAAAATAATGTAACTGTTCCATACGTGGGTGGTATACACAGAGGAACAGGTAACTCCGCTAGAAACAACGTACTTCCAAAAAAGTAATCCAATGTCTCCGAACATTGTAAAAAGGTACAGAGGAGTTAACCTGACTCCCAGAATTAGACACAGAAAGGATACTTGGGTTTCCCAGTGGCTGAATGAACACTGGGGAAGGAGCCAGGACAGGGTAATCTTGCTGGTCCTCCACCCAAGGGGCTGCCTGCTGAGTGAACCCCAGGAGTAAGAATTACACCATAGGCTACCTCATGCAGGATCTGGGATGGGAAATAGGTGGTGTGAAAGGTAATTCACCAAAGAACAGTGGCCTGTCCAGTATCTGGAAGAAAACCACATCTGACCCCAGTGAAAAAGCTATCATTAGCAGTTGACCACACAGGACAGCCACAAGAGAATGCAGACAAGAACTAAGTAAGAAGCCCCTTTTCTCTATTCCCATCCCACCCAACTCCCAGGGATACCTGATAGTGGGAGAAAGGTCAAACAATAAGGAATAAGAGAACTAACATGTCCTCTCCCCGGATGCTAAGCTAGAATTTGGAAAGAAAATTTGGAATATGATGTGAGATTAATGCTTGACTAAGACTGGATGGGACATTTCATGCCTGAAAGTGATGGGGAAACAATGGAGCATGTCAGGGATATGATTAAAGGAGGGGGAATAAGAAGGTGAACACTACTTCATTTTGAGAGTCTTTTCTTGCTTCTCCTACCACCTCCACATCTTAAGACAAGGCTCTATACCCAGTAATTGAACAAAATATGTTAGTAACTGACCACAGTTGTCAAATCCTTCTATTGGCGTTAGTTTTTGTTGTTTAGTTCCATCGAGTTGGTTCCCATTTATAGTGACCCTGTATAAGGACTCCTGATGTGGCACTCTAGGATCAGCACTGAACTGTAAGCCACAAGGTCAGCAGTTCAAACCCACCAGCTGCTCCTTGGAAACCCTATACAGGGTCACTATGAGTTAGAACCTACTTGATGGCACTTACCAACAACAATAGGGTTTCCAAGGAGCAGCTGGTGGGTTTGAACAATTGAGCTCAGCACTCCAATGTTTATCCTACAGCACCACATCAGGACTCCTTGGCCTCAACTATTGTTGTTAAGTGATGTTGAGTTATTCCAACCCATAGTGACCCTATATAGCTGGCGAGCTTGAACCACCAAACTTGTGGTTCAAACCAACTTTGCAGTCCAGCACATGAGCCCACAGCACCACACCAGGGCTCCTTGGCCTCAGTGTTGTTGTTGTTGTTAAGTGCCGTCAAGTCAATTCTGACCCATAGCGACCCTGTATAGGGTTTCCGAGGCTGTAAATCTTTCCGGGAGCAGAAAGTCTCATCTTTCTCCAGCGGAACAGCTAGTAGTTTCGAACTGCTGACCTTGAGGGTAGCAGCCCGATACGTAACCACTACGCTACCAGAGCTCCTTTTGGCCTCAGTGGAAGGAGTTAAATATAAGTTAGGAGGTAGAGAGGTACAAGAGCATATGTTTGGTCTTAAATGGGACCTAAACATTCCTAGCTAGTCTATGCCTCTTACTGATCTCTCAAGGAGGCAAATTTCAGAAATGGCCACCGCAACATCCTTTGTGTAGTGATGATGAGGAAAAGTGGAACAAGAGGGAGAAAACAAAGCAGTCTGAAAAATTATTCTGCATCAAGTTCATGTGAATGGCACTTAAAAATATGCCAACCTAAAATAGCAAACACAGGTAACACTGCTTAAATCATTACACATTGAATAAAAAAAAATTTTTTTTTTTTCAGCAAACAAAAACACTTGCCAAAGAGTCAGTTGTTTCTCATGGCAACCCCATGTATCAGTAGAACTGTAAGCCATAGGGTTTTCTGTGGTTGATTTTTCAGAAGTAGATCACTGGAACCTCTTCCAAAGTGATGTTGGGTGGATTCCTGGATTCAAACCACAAACCTTTTGGTTCAATGTTTTGTTATTGTTAAGTACCATCGAGTTGGTTCCAACTCATAGCGACCCTCTATAGGGTTTCCAAGGAATGGCTGATGAGTTTGAACCACCGACCTTGGGATCCAGTGCTTATCCAACAGCGCCACACCAGGACTCCTTTGGTTTTATTGTTGTTGTTTTTAAGTGCTGCTGAGTTGGTTCTGACCCATAGTAACCCTGTCCAAAGTTTCTGAGACAAAGGTAAAAGAGTGCAAAGGCTTCCCCCAACTCTGAAGAAAGGACAGGAGGCATTTCACTAATTATAATGCGACTCCTAGTGCCTTTCAATGACAGCCCTATGGAATAGTGGATTCTGTCAAAAAGGTTCCCCTCAGGGTAGAATGCCAGTGCTCAGGAAATGAAGAGTTAAGATACCTTTGTGTGGAGTTTGCTATAACAGGCTAATTCAGTTCATTCCAGGAGGAATGTGCTCATTTGTTCATGCACAAACTGTAAGAAAAAAGCCCTTTAGTAGCCTTAGGCCACCAGCGCACTGTGGCTTTATGGAGTTATAAATGGAATCCATCAAGCACTCTGTCTTATTAACAAGCTCCCAGCAATTGTCAAACGCATGCTAGTTACTGATGCTTATACTCATTGGGCCCATATAAAACAAAGACAGCATACGTAGAATCCCAACGAGACGAGACCAAGCACACTCAAAGAAGGTTGGTTGTAGATTAATTTCATCTTTCCTTATTTATAAACAATCTTTTTAAGTTTGTTGTGTGACAAATACAACCTATGGTTTGTATTTTCTAATCCTTTGAAACTAGGCTGACATTTGTCTTTCATATAAAGAAAAGTTTGTAAAAATAAGCAGTATCAGTAAAATTACAACAGTAAATGTCTTTATAGTATCATTATTAGAAGATAAGACTAATATTCACTTTAAAACTTGACCACATCTATAAGTAATAACTATGTTTCAAAGGATAAATGTGACCTATAGTATGTTTCAGGGTGTATAATTGGTACTATTCAAAACATGACATGGGTGATAAGCTAATTATAGGTCTTTTTAGTCCTGGTGTGGTGCTGTGGGTTAATGCGCCAGACTGCAAAGCCGTTTGAACTACAAGGTCAGCTGTTCAAGCTCACCAGCTGCTCCTTGGAAACCCTGTACAGGGTCTTTATGGGTCAGAATCAACTCAAAGGCACTTGACAACAACAACAACAACAGTAAAATATATGCCCTTTGATAACCCAATTTAAATTTCTGCATAACATTGAAAGTAACAGAAGTTTGTTGTTTAGCAAACATATTAATGAAGTTTTTCTCTATTTCATACTAGATGCTTTCCTAAGTTGAAGTAACAGTTATGCTTTGCTATGTAGTATATGACTTCCATGCTGGAGACTTGGTAAAATTCCTGGCCAATACATCGCTGTATAGTCACACCCATCTATCACTGGAGACTTGCATGTTCTTACGATGCTGGATGGGTTTCAGCAGAGCTTCTAAATTAAGACAGCCTAGGGAGAAAGCTTTAATGATCTCCCACTGAAAATCAACCACTGAAAACCCTATAGGTCACAAAGGTCCCAACCATAACCAATCCTGGGGATGGCATAGCCCTTTTATTTTTAAAATGTGATTTCAAAAACATCTTCCTGTATTACAAATATTCTGCTTCTTTTTTTGACTGCATACCAAATCTCATGATGGATAAAAGACAATTTGAAAAACAGAATGTTTTCTAAATCAGCTCCCATCTATGAAGATCTCTATGTTTTATTTCCTAATATACTCTATTTGTCTGATTGGCTGATTTCACTGTATGTTGTCCCTGCCTTTGTTTTCACTACTGAACAGTCTTCTCTGCACCCAGGAATTGTGTAAATAAATGGCTCAGTCCTGAACATTCACTCATTCTTTTGTACTCACTCCTTTGGAGATATGGCACCTGTTTTTCTCCCAGGCTACAGATTTCTTCACTTTAAGGAGTCATGATGATATCGTGGGTTATGCATTAGGCTGCTAATCTACAACTGCTAGTTGATGCAGCAGTTCAAATCTACTAGACATCCTTTGGGAGAAAGAGGAAGCTTTCTGCTCAGTAAAGATTTAGAGCCTCAGAAACCCTTCATAGGGTTGCTCTGAGTAAAAATTGACTAGATGGCAGTGGGTTTGAGGAATTCCTTAACTTTAAGGGGCCCTGGTGGCACAGTGGGTTTGGTGTAGTGTTGCTAACTGAAAGGTCAGAAATTCAAACCCACCAGCTACTCTGAGAGAGAAAAATGAGATTGTTTGATCACCTAAAGATTTACAGTCTCAGAAACTGCATCTTGGGTCCCTATGAACTGAAATTAGCCAATCGCAGTATGTTTGGGTTGGTTTTTTGGTTCTTCACTTTATCATTCATATTCTTTCTATGTCTATCTCCAGTCTGTTATCTACCTGTAATAGCTCTTATATCTGTCCTTTTCCTGTCACTTCCCAACCAGTCACACTAACCTAGACCTTTTTCTCCTAGGACCTGGACTACTAAAATAAGCTCCAATTTCTTAACAATTGTGAGAAACTGCCTCAGTCCTTCTTGGTTATAAAGTCACTGATGAGTTATCACAAGTGCTTACTGACAAATACTCAAGAAATTCAATCTGTACTCATTTTAGTGAGAATGAGGCTTTTTTATTTGATTTTGCAAAATTGGGCATCAATTTTGACATGGGTAGATGCATCACATGCCAGGTTCTCAAAAGAATTTATCACCTTGTCTGAGAAGGTCCCTCATTGAATACTATGGTATTAACAGTTCCCCACACCCCACCCCACACACACACACACCCTACATCACCAATTGGCTTGGTGGCTGTATTCTTAACCCTCCCCCAATTCCTCCTGTTCAAATACCCCAGGGAGATAGGTCCTGGTTGCTATGTGAATCAACAATGTATGTCCGGTCTAGCAATCTCCCAGACCCTTTATTCCTGAAGATTGAACATCTTGAGAATTTTTTCTCACACAACTATCCCTTGTTCCCCACTCATCTGACAGTTTGTCATACTGTGGTGGCTTTCTTCTTGCTGTGATACCAGAAGTTATGCCACCAGTATTTAAAATACCAGCAGGGTAATCCATAGTGGACAGGTTCCAGCTGACTAGGTAGAAGAAGCGGCATACAACTTCTGAAAGGTTAGCCACTGAAAACCTTATGAATAGCAGCAGAATACAGTTAGATAACGTACTAAAAGATGAAAATATTATTAATAGCAGCAGCACATTGTCAGATATAGTGCTCAAAGATGTGTCCCTCAGGTTGGAAGGCACACAGAATACAACTGGGGATGAGCTGACTCCTTAAAGTATGGTTGACCATAATGATGTAAATAGAGCAAGGCTCTCGAAACCTTTACTTGTTGATGGGGCACAATTCAAAATGAAGTGAAATGAGTGCAAACATCCATTAATAATCAGAACATAGAATGTACAAAATATGAATATAGGAAAACTTAGAAGCTGTCAAAAATAAAATGAAACACATAAAGATTGATATCATAGGCATTAGTGAGCTGAAATGGACTGGTATTGGTCATTTTGAATCAATCACATGGCTTACTATGCTGGGAATGACAAATTGAAGAGGAATGGCTCACATTTATCGTCAAGAAGAGCATATCAAGATTAATTTTGGAGTACAATGCTGTCTGTGATATGATAATACCCACATACTTATAATCAAAATAAGTTAATGCCAATATGATTCAAATTTACCCACCGAATATTAAAGTAAAAGATGATGAAACTGAAGCATTCTACCAACTTCTTTGATTTGAAACTAATCAAACATGCAATCAAGATGCATTCTTTTTTAAGGCAAAAACCAGTATAATAGATAGAAATGGACATTATCTCATGATTAAAGGGGCAGTTGAACAAGATGACATAACCATAATAAATATCTATGCTCCCAATGAAAGAGCTCCAAAATATATAAAGCAAACTCTAATATATTTGAAGAAAGAAATAGGCAAATCTACAATAATAGTGGGAAATTTTAATACACCACTTTTGAAAAAGGAGAGAACAAGAAAGAAATTCAACAAAGACACAGAGGAACTAAACAACACAGTCAACTTGACCTCATAGATGTGTACAGAGCATTCAAACCAACAATACACATTCTTTTCCAGTACCCGTGGAACATTCTCCAAAATAGACCGTGTGTTAGGCCACAAAACAAGCCTCCATAAATTTACAAATATCAAAATACTACAAAGCATCTTTCCAGACCACAATGCTATAAACTTAGAAATCAATATTTGGAAGACCAAGGAAATAAAGTCAAATACATGGCAACTGAATAACACCCTGCTTAAAAGCTACTGGTTAGTAGAAGAAATGAAACGTAAATTCACAAAGTTCCTAGAAACAAATGGGAATGAAAATACAACATACCAAAATGTTTGGGGCACAGCAAAAGTAATGCTGAGATTAGAATTTTTTGCAATAAGTGCACACCTCCAAAGAGAATAAAGAGGATGCATGTCGGGAAGGTGGCAGACAGTTACAACAAAGATCTATTAGACAAGGTGATGAAAATGGCCAATGGGATTTCAGTGGAATCTCTGCCACAGTTTACAACTGAAAGTGAATTAATGAAAAAGCATCAAAACTATGGTAGAAGATTTAGCACATTTCCATTATCAGCTGTGCAGGCTCAGAAAAGAGACTGGGATAAGGGTGACATTGAGCCCCGCATCTCTCAAAACTTGAGGTATTACCAACACAAAGGAAAAATGGCAGTTGGAATGAAATAGAACCTATCTTGATTCACTTTTCAAAAGTTCTTATTCTTCTAGAACCTATCATTGCAAAAGTATGCGTGGACAGTTTATATATTTATAAATCATGTACTCGAAGATGAACTCATCAACATTGTGAAAGCCCTCTTTTGTTTTTAAATGTCAATGAAATAATGAGAGGTAATGAATTTTGCAATTTGAATTTTTCAACAAAGTTCTTTTTAAAGTATGGTTATTTTACAACTCCATCCCATTCCATCCTGCCCTAGCAAAACAGATTCTTCATTTCCATCTTTCTTTCTACTTGAAATTGATCATTCCAGGTAAAGTGGGGGGTCAGATGAAAAGAAGCACCCCCCCACCCCACCCCACCCAACACATTGGATTGGCACAGTGGCAGCAGCAACAGCCTCAAGCCGGACGATTGTCAGGATGGTGCAGGATGAGGTAGTGTTTTGTTCTGTTTTGCATGAATTTGCTATGAGTCAGAACCAACTCCAGGGCACCTAACAACAACCCTCCCCCTCTCTTTTTTTATTGTGATAATGAAATCATAGTTCTTGGAAGGTCTCTGAGGTCACTATCTTCTTTGGGGAAAAGGCAGTCTAACTAAAGGGCCTTATTTTTAAAGCTCATTGACATAAAATTGTACAGCTTTGCCTAAGCAGCTAGCCTTAATTTTTAGATTCTTTAGGTCTCCCAAGTTGCCAAGCTAAAGCTCACATTTTCTTTTTCTGGACAGAATCTGGGACTTGAGTTTTAAGATTTGAGAAACTGCTCCACATATAGCACTTCAGGAAATGCTTATGTATTGGAATCCTGTTTGTCTCTGAATTGTCTTTATTAATTATCCACTTTTTAGTTAGTGTGAGAACCTTGGTAGTGCAGTGGTTGGCAGCTGGAACCCATCAGCCTCTCCATGAGACAGAGTTATGACAACCTGCTTCTGTAAAGACTTACAGCCTTGCAGAAACCATGGGATCTGTGTGAGTTAGGTGGACTCAAGGCAGTGGATTTGGTTTTTGATTTAGTGCATCTGTTTTGCTCCCCTCCTAGATCCTCTTTACTATTTAGTATTCATCATTCATGGCGCCTGCAGCCCTGGTGTAACACTATAGGATAAGCACTGTACTGCTAACTGCAAGGTTGGAGGTTCAAACCACAAGCTGATCCTGGGAAACCCTATATATGGTTGCTATGAGTTGGACAGCACTTAAACATACTTAACAACAATAATTAATGAAGCCCTGGTGTGGTGCTATACGATGAGAACTGGACTGCAGCCACAAGGTTGGCAGTTCAAACCTACTAGCTGTATTGGGGAAGAAAGATGAGGTTTTCTCTTTCCATAAAGACTTACAGCTTTAGTGAGGGAAAAACAGCAATGAAGCTGTGAGCTAAGCCCTACAACGTTCAATAGACCCCTGCGAATTGGGTGGAGACCTGGTTGGCCAGCAGTGTGGCAAGACCTGGGGACTCTTGGGCCCAGAGTCAGTGACATAGCCACAGAGGATAGAGTGGAGAGTGAAGCATCCAGCTGATAAGAAGAGCGTGCATATGCATAAGAACACCCACACTTGCAGATAATACCCACTTGACCTGGCTTCAATAACTGGATGATCAGAGCTCAACTAGAAGAAGAAAGAAAGGAAAAAAAAGAGTACTCTGATACAATTTGACTTGACCTACACCTATTGATGTTGTTGTTATTAAGTGCCATTGAGTCGGTTCACACCTTTGGATGCAGTAGCTCAAAAGAGGGAACAAATCTTTATAGCAAGGATCATTTCCACCCCCTCCATACACAGAGTAGACAGGGATGGGCAACTTGGACGTTGGCTACCCAAAATAAGGGGGCTACAAAGGCAAGAAGTGACTGGCTTACAAGCTTTCAAGAGGGAGCCTAGATCCAGGGGGCACGGAGGAAGGTAGAATATCCACTGAGTAGTACCCAATCTGTCTAGGTGGGGCTGATGAAAGGAGATGTGGATAGGTCTCTTGTGATACAACAGTGAATAATTCTTAAAAGGACAGCTTGTGAGGGTTGGAAATGTAAAGGGAGCAAAAGGAGCAAAAGGAAAGGAGTGATTGACTTTGCAGTCTAGGAGCAGAAGTCCCTGGGACCATCAAGGGAGAAGAGCAGAGTACGGGATCTTACCCAGAGAAGCAGTGATGCCAGAGATGGAAGCAGAGATGAAGATGTGGAGAGATGGAGCACCTGGGGACTTTAGATCCATAGAGGGAGAGGGGCTGTGTGCTGACAACAGACGGGTGGTGGGGAGGGGCAGGCTTGCAGGGTATACCCTTTGGTTGGTTTTTGATGCATGGAGGGCATTGTAATCATGGCAATGAAATGATATACAATAGGATGAATATAAAGCTAATTTTCTCCCATGTAAACTATCACATAATTCACAATAAAACACAAAAAAATAATAATAATAAAGAACCAAAATCAACATAGTAATACAACATCTCCAACAACTAGAAACAAACCAAAAAGGTAAATCTATAATCAACAGGAGAAAGGAAATAATAAAGATTAGAGCAGAAATAAATGAGATCGAAAACAGGAAAACTATAGAAAGAATCCACAGGACAAGAAGTAGGTTCTTTAAAAGAATTAATAAAATCGATGAACCATTAGCAAACTTAACAAAACAAATAACATGCATAAGAAACCACATGAGTAATGTCACAACAGAAACATAAAGGATAATAACAGAATATTATGAAGAGCTGTACTCCAGCTAATCTGAAAATCTAGAGGAGATGGATACATTTTTAGAAAATCATGACCTACCTAAACTTGCACAGAGTGAAGTAGAAAACTTGAACAGACCTGTAACAAAGGAAGAAATTGACCAGGTCATCAAATATCTCCCAACCAAAGAAAGTCCAGGTCCAGATGGCTTCACTGGTAAGTTTTACCAAACATTCAGGGAAGAGCTGTCACTAATTCTCCTCAAATTATTCCAGAATATAGAAGAGGATGGAAAGCTTCCTAATACATTCTATTAAGCAAGCATAATCCTTATACCAAAACCATGGAAGAACATCACTAAGAAAGAAAATTATAGAACAATATCCTTCATAAACATAAATGCAAACATTCTCAACAAGATGCATTATCACTGATGATTGAAATGTGAAAGTTGGAAAAAGAAAGGATCAGAAATGGGAAAACATGGCCTTGGTGATAGACATTATGCTGGATGTTGCATGATAGAATTTTGCAAGACCAATGACTTATTCATTGCAAATACTCTCTTAAAACAACATATAAGGTGATTACATACACAGACCTCATAATATGGAATACACAGGAATCAAATTGACTACATCTGTGGGGAAAGATGACGGAGAAGCTCAATCTCGTGAGCCAAAACAAGGACAGGGGCAAACTGTGGAAAAGACTATCAATTTCTCATATGCAAGTTCAGGCTAAAACTGAAGAAAGTTTTTAAAAGTACATGAGTCAAAATATGAACTTGAATTATCCCACCTGAATTTAGACCCCAACTCAAAAACATATTTAATGCATTAGACACTAATGACCAAAGACCAGAAGAACTGTGGGGTATCTTCAAGAACATCATACATGAGGAAAGTAGAATGTCACTAAAAAGAGAGGGAAGAAAGAAAACACCAAAATGGATGTCAGAAGAGACTCTGAAACTTGTTCTTGAGCATAGAGAAGATAAAGCAAATGGATGAAATGAGGAAGTGAAAAAGCTGAACAAAAAATGGCAAAAGGCAGCCCAAGAAGACAAAATAAAGTTTTATAAGGAAAAGCACAAAGACATAGAATTAGAAACCAAAAGGGAAGAACATATTTAGCATTTCTCAAACTGGAAGCACTGAAGAAAAAATTTAAGCTTTGACTTTAAATACTGAAGAATTCTATGGGCAAAATATTAAATGATGCAGAAAGCATCAAAAGATGATAGAAGAAAATCAGAGTTACTTCACCAAAAAGAAATGGCTGATGTTCAACCATCTCAAGTGGTAGTATATGTAAAGAACAGATGGTACTGAAGGAAGAAGTCCAAGCTGTACTGAAGGCATTGGGGAAATAATGTAAGGCTCCAAGGACTGACAAAATAGAAATTGAAATCTTTCAACAAACTGACACAGTACTGGAGATGTTCATTCATCTATGTCAGGAAATTTGAAAGACACCAATCTGGCCAACCAATTGGAAGAGATCCATATTTGTGCCCATTTCAAAGAGAAATGGCCCAACAGAATGTGGAAATCAGTGAGTAATATCATTGATAGCACATGCAAATAATATTTTACTGAAAACACATTTCAAAAATGACTGCAACAGCACATTGAAAGGAAATTGCCCAAAGTTCAAACTAGATTCAGAAAAGGATGTGGAACTAGGGATCTTACTGATGATGTCACATAAACATTAACTTAAAGCAGAGAATATAAAACCAAATATTACAACAAAATGTGCAAAGATCTGGAATCAGAAAACCAAAAAGGAAGAACACGCTCAGCATTTCTCAAGCTGGGGGAGCTGAAGAAAAAATTCAAGCCTCAATTTCATTATTGAAAGATTCTCTGGGCAAATTATTGAATGATGCAGAAAGCATCAAAAGAAGATGGAAGGAATACACAGAGTCACTGTACCAAAAGGAAATGGTTAATGTTTAACCATTTCAAGAGGTAGCATATGATCCAGAACCAGTGATACTGAAGGAGGAAGTCCAAGGTGCACTGAAGGAATTGGCAAAGAACAAGGCACCAGGAACTGATGGAATAAAAATTGAAATCTTTCAAGAAAGTGAGGCAGCACAGGAGGCACTCACTCATCTCTTCCAAAGAAATTTGGAAGACAAATATCTGACTGACTGATTGGAAGAGATTCCTATTTGTGCCCATTCCAAAGAAAGGTGACTCAATGGAATGCGGAAATCATCGGATAATCTCTTTGATATCCCATGCTAGTAAATTTGCTAAAGCTAATGCAGAAACAGCTGCAAGCATAAATTGACAGAGAACTTCCAGAGGTTCAAGCCAGATTCAGAAGAGGCCATGGAATGAGGGTTTTAATTGCTGATATCTGATGGATCTTAGCTGAAATCAGAGAATATCAGAAAGACGTTTACCTGTGCTTTATTGACTATGCAAAGCCTTTTGATTGTGTGGATCATGACAAAATATGGAAAACATTGCGAAGTATAAGTATTCCGGAACACTTAATTGTGCTCATGAGGAATCTGTACCTGGACCAAGAGGCAGTTGTTTGAAGGAACATTGATGGTTTCAAATTAAGAAAGGTGTGCAATAAGGTTGTATTCTTTCACCACACTTATTCAACCTGTATGCTGAGCAAATAACCCAAGAATCTGGGTTATATGAAGAAAAACATGGCATCAGGATTGGAGGAAAACTCTTTAACAACTTGTAATATGCAGATGATACAACCTTGCTTGCTGAAAGTGAAGAGGACTTAAAACATGATGATAATTGAATAGCACAGCCTTTAGTATGGATTATATCTCAATGTCAAGAAAACAAAAATCCTCACCACTGGACCAATAAACTTTTTTTTTAATGTTTTATTGTGAATTATGTGATAGTTTACATGGGAGAACATTAGTTTTACATTCATTCTATCGTATATCATCTCATTGCCATTGTTACAATCCCCTCCATGCATCATCAACCAACCAAAGGGTATACCCTGCAAGCCTGCCCCACCCCTCACCCTCCCACCGCCCCCAAACTCCCAGTCTTCAGCACACAGTCCCTCTCCCTCTCTGGATCTAAAGTCCAAAGCTGCTCCATTGCTCCACGTCATCATCAGTGCCTCCATCTCAGGCATCCCTGCTTCTCTGGGTAGGGTCCTGCTCTCAGCTCTTCTCCATTGATAGTCCTAGGGACCTCCGCTCCTAGATAGGAAAGTTAATCACTCCCCTCCTTACTATAAAACATCGATCTTTATATTTCCAACCCTTACAATCAGTCCTGATAACAATTATTCACTATTGTATCACAAGAGACCTGTCAGCATTTCATTTCATCAGCCCTGCCTAGGCAGATTAGATACTACTCACTGGAAATTCTACCTTCCTCCAGGCCCTCTGGATCTAGGCTCCCTCTTGAAAGCTTGTAAGCCAGTCACTTCTTGCCTTTGTTGCACCACCACCACCCCCATTTTGGGTAGCCAATGTCCAAGTTGCCCATCCCTGTCTACTCTGTGTGTAGAGGGGGTGAGAATGATCCTTGCTGTAAGGATTTGTTCCCTCTTTTGAGCGACTGCATCCATAGGTGTAGGTCAAGTTCATCAAATTGTATCAGATTACTCTTTTTTTCCCCTCTTCTTTCTTCTTCTGGTTGAGCTCTGATAATCCAGTCATTGAAGACAGGTCAAGTGGGTATTATCTGCAAGTGTGGGTGTTCTTGTGCATAGGCCCTCTCTTCTTGTCAGCTGGACACTTCACTCTCCACTCTAGTCATCTATGGCTATGTCACTGACTCTGGGCCCAAGAGTCCCCAGGTCTTGCCATACTTCTGGCCAACCAGGTCTTGACCCGGGTTCAAAGAGGTCTATTGAACGTTGTAGGGCTTAGCTGGCCGCTTCATTGCTGTTTTTCCCTCACTTCCCCTTATTGGTGACAAGCATGGTCACCAATCAGAGTGTATATTCCCATTGAGTCTTAGTCTTGGAAGGGGGTTTGCACTGAGGGGACCCGACCACTTGCCTTAATGTTTCCTGAGCAAACAACTTGCTTGTTCTTCTAGTAATAGTTGGTCTGCCTATGTTGTTTCATATTTCTCCTGTAGGTCTTTCTTTCAAGAAGTATCTTCTGTTCTTCTAGTCATTCCAGGCTGGTCTGCTCATCCTTTCAAGTGGAAATTTCCCATCTCTGGAGATCTGGATGTGGTTCAGGCTTCCACCTATAGTCTTATGTATTGTAGAGGCTCCACAGGAAGCCTCCTTCACTG
>NW_006408795.1:1282286-1354445 GCF_000296735.1 Chrysochloris asiatica
CATGGAAACAATAGTGAGGTTGGCCCAGAATCAGGCAGTGTTTCCTTCTGCTGTGCATAGATTCTCTATGAGTTGGTACCAACTCGATGGCACCTAACAACAACAACAAAACAGAAAATATCAGAAAGATATTTATTTATACTTTATTGACTATGCAAAGTCTTGCAACTGTGTGGCCCATGACAAACTTTGGATAGCATTGCAAAGAAAAGGTATTCCAGAACACTTAATTGTACTTAATTTAACTTATGAGGAACTTGCACGTAGACCAAGAGGCAATTATTAGAACAAAAAAGGGGATACTGAATCGTTTAAAAACAGGAAAGTGTGTACCAGGGTGATATCCTTATACCATGCTTATTAAATCTATTTGCTGACCAAATATTATAAAATTCTGGACTATATGAAGATGAACATGACATCAGGATTGGAGGAATACTCAGTAACAAACAATGACATGTAGATTATACAACCTTGCTTGCTTGAATAGAAAAAGACTTAAAATACTTACAGATGAATATCAAAGACTACATCCTTCGGAGTAGGATATACCTTAATGTAAAGATAACAAAAATCCTCACAACTGGACCAATCGACAACATCATGATAAATGGAGATAAGATTGAAGTTATCAAATACTTCATTTTACTTAGATCCACAATCAACACTCAAGAAAGTAGCAGTCAAGGAACTGCATTAAGAAAATATGCTACAAAAATATCTTTAAAGTGTTACAGAGCAAAGGTATTAGTTTGAGGTCTAAGATGAGCTTGACACAAGCCATGGTATTTTCAATGACCTCGTATGCATGTAAAAGTTGGACAATGAACAAGAAAGACCACAAAAGAATCAAAGCATCTGAATCATGTGTTGGAGAAAAATTATTAAAAGTAACATGGACTGCCAGAAAATAAAAAATCTATGTTGAAAGAAGTACAGTCAAAATGGTCCTTGAAAGCCAGGATGGTGAGACTTTGTCTCTCATACTTTAGACATGTTATCAGGACGGACCAATCCCTGAAAAAGGACAGAGGATTGCTATGAGTTGGTAGTGACTCAGTGGCACCTAACAACAATTACAATAATGAAGAGCAAGTTTCAGAGTCTCTTCTGATACCCATTTTGGTCTTTTCCTTTTTTCTTTTCTTCCTAATGACCTTTAGATTTCTTCTTATATGATGTTCTTGATGTTATCCCACAACTCTTCTGGTCTTCAGTTATTATTGTCTAATGCATCAAATACGTTATTGAGATGATTTTTAAATTCAGCTGGAATGTGTTCAAGAAAATACTTTGGTTCTCTTGAATTTGCTTTATTTTCGTCAGCTTCAGTCTGAACTTGCATATGAACAATTTATGGTCTGTGCCACAGTACACCCCTGGCCTTCTTTTGGCTCAGGATTTGGAATTTTTTTGCTCTTACCACAGATGTACTCAATCTAATTCCTGTGTATTCCACCTAGTGAGGTTGTTGTTTATAGTTCTCTTTGATGTTGTTTTAAAAAAAAGAATAATTCATTGGTGTTGCAAATTTCTGTCATGCATCATTTCTGCAGCATCATTTCTTTTTGTTTTTTTAATGTTTTATTGTGAATTATGTGATAGTTTACATGGGAGAACATTAGCTTTATATTCATCCTATCATATATCATTTCACTGCCATGGTTACAATCCCCTCCATGCATCATCAACCAACAAAAGTGTATAACCCAAAAGTATGCCCCCTCCCCCCCACCAGTCATCAGCATACTGCCCCTCTCTCTCTCTGGGTCTAGAGTCCACAGCCACTCCATCTCTCCATGGTCATCATCTCTGCCTCCATCTCTGATGTCACTGTTTCTCTGGGTAGGGTCCCGCACTCCAATCTTCTCCCTTGATGGTCCCAGGGACCTCCACTCCTAAACTGCAAAGTCAATCACTCCCCTCCTTTTGCTACAAAATGTCTACCTTTACATTTCCAACACTCATAGTCAGTCCTGATAGCAATTATCCACTATTGTAACACAAGAGACACTACTCAGTGGAGATTCTACCTTCCTCTGTGCCCTCTGAATCTAGGCCCCCTCTTGAAAGCTTGTAAGCCAGTCACTTCTTGCCTTTGTAGCCCCCCCCCCCCATTTTGGGTAGCCAATGTCCAAGTTGCCCATCCCTGCCTACCCTGTGTATGGAGGGCGTGGGAATGATCTTTGCTGTAAAGATTTCTTCCCTCATTTTGAGCTACTGCATCCATAGGTGTAGGTCAAGTTCATCAAATTGTATCAGATTACTTTTTTTGTTTTCCTCTTCTATCTTCTTCTGGTTGAGTTCTGATCATCCAGTCATTGAAGCCAGGTCAAGTGGGTAGTATCTGCAAGTGTGGGTGTTCTTGTGCATATGCCCTCTCTTCTTATCAGCTGGATTCTTCACTCTCTACTCTAGTCCTCTGTGGTTATGTCACTGACTCTGGGCCCATGAGTCCCCAGGTCTTGCCATACTGCTGGCCAACCAGGTCTCCACCCAGGTTCAGAAGAGTCTATTGAACGTGGTTGGGCTTAGCTCACAGTTTCATTGCTGTTTTTCCCTCAGTTCCCCTTATTAGTGACCCACGTGGTCACCAATTGGAGCACATGTCTACTCCTTATTCCCACTGACTCTTAGTCTTGGCAGGGGGCTTGCCCTGAGGGGACCCAACCACTTACCTTGATGTCTCCTGGGCAAGCACCTTCTTTGCTCTTGTAATCTGTTGGACTTGCCGTTATTGTTTTGTATTTTTACTGTCAGTCTTTCTTTCAAAAAGTATCTTCTGTTCTTCTAGCCACTCCTCACTGGTCTGCTTGTCCTTTCAAGTGGAAATTTCCCACCTCAGAAGATTCTGGATGGGGTTCAGGATTTCACCTATGGTTTTATGCAACCCATAGGCTCCGCAGGAAGCCTTCTTCACTGGGCATGTTGTATTCCCATTTTAGGTGTTCCAATCAGTTTTAGGCAGAAGACAGACTTGCAAGTTACTATGGTGATACTTCTGGCTATTCCTTTCTCTCCCCCTCTAGTGTCTATTTTATAATGGTATGCAAGGGAAACCAAGATTCGAAAGACAGTCAAGTATCTTAACATTATTTCCCCCCTTTTGCCCATTCCAACCATGTCACAATCCCTGTATCCCAGAGCCCTGTTGTTCCAAGGTTGTGCATGCATCTTTATTTACCTCTGTCCCACTTAGCCCATGCAAACCTGTCTATTTGTTTTCCCATCAGCCTTGTTCTTCCATTCCCCTTCCCCTTCTTGTACATTGTCCCCCTCCCCAGCACCCACACTATCCTGTGTTTATTCCCTACCCTGTGCTCCACCTTCTCCTCCCTCCACCCACCCCACCCTCCACATCCCGATAACCAGCAGAGAATTGTCCCCCCACCCCCTGCTTTAGTATGGGTTCTTTTTCTTAGTCTTTTACAGTAGTGGTCCTATGCAGTATTTCTCCTTTTGTGACCGACTAATTTCACTCAACATAACGTCCTCAAGGTTCATCCATGTTATGCGGTGGCTTGTAGCTTCCTTGTTACTCTTCAAGGTAGCATAATATTCCATTGTGTGTATGTACCAGTTTGTTTATCCACTCTTGCATTGATGGGCACTTAGGCGATCTCCATCTTTTTACTATTGTAAATAGTGCTGCTATGAACATTGGTATGCATATATCTACTTGAGCTATGGCTCGTATTTCTTGTGGGTAAATACCAAGTAGAGGAGTTGCTGGATCATAAGGTATTTCTATTTCCAAACTTCTGAGCAAGTGCCATATTGCTTTCCAGAGAGGTTGGACCATTTTGTAATCCCACCAGCAATGCAAGAATGTCCCAGTCTCTCCATATCCTTGCCAGCATTTATTTTCCTCTACTTTTTTGATCTTTGCTGTTATTACTGGTGTGAGATGATATCTCATTTTTGTTTTGATTTGCATCTCTCTAATAGCTAGTGATCATGAACATTTCTTCACATGTTTGTTGGCTGCCCAGATCTCCCCCTTGGCGACATGTCTATTCATGTCCTGTACCCATTTTTTAATTGGGTTGTCTTTTTCTTGTAGAGGTGTTGTAGTTCCCTATATATTTTAGAAATTAGTCCCTTGTCTAATGTGTCATTGCAAAAGATTTTTCCCATTCTGTGGTTTCCCTTTTAACTTTTCTGGTGAAGTCTTTTGATGCACATAAGTTTTTAATTTTTAGTATGTCCCAATCATCTGTTTTGCCTACTTTCGTCTGTGCAGTTTGCACAATGCTTGGTCATCTATGTATTCCCTGAATTAGTGCCCTCACATTTATCCCTATTTTTTCACTGATGGCCTTCATAATTCAGGGATTCGCATTTAGGGGAATGTTGAATTCGTCTTTAATCCATGCTGAGTTGGTTTTTTGTATCAGGCATGAGGTAAAGGTCTTGTTTCAATCTTTTGTATATTGCTTTCCAGTTCTGCCAGCACCATCTGTTAAAGACACTATCTCTTCCCCATGCAATATACTTAGGTACTTTGTCGAAAATCAGTTGGCTGTATGTGGATGGTTTAATTTCTGGATTCTCAATTCTGTTCTATTGATCGATGTATCTTTCATTGTACTAGTACCAAGTTCTGCAGCATCATTTCTATCACCAAGGCCAAATTTTCCAATACTGATCTATCCTCTTTGTTCCCAACCCTTGCATTCCAATCACCAGTAATTATCAGTACATCTTGATTGTATGTTTGATCAATTTCAGATCGAAGATGTAGAATTCCTCCATTTCAGTATCACTAGCTTTAGTAGTTGGTACATAAACTTGAATAATAGTTGGCCTTCCTTGTAGGCTTTTAGATATTATAGTATCATAGAAAGCATTATACTTCAAGACAGGTCTTGAATGTTCCTTTTGATGAAGACTATGATAACATTCCTCTTCAATTTGTCATTCCTGGCATAATAAACCATATGATTGTCAGATTCAAAATGACCGATACTAGTCAATTTCAGCTCATAAAGAGTTGAGACTGACTCATGACACCTAACAACAACAAAGGCCAAGGATATCAATCTTAACGTGTTTCATTTCATTTTTTACAGTTTCCTATTTACCTAGATTCATACTTCATTCATTCCACTTTCCAATTATTAATGGATGTTTACAGTTCCTCATTTTGAGTTGTGCCATTTTTGCAAATGAACATCCCTAAAGCTTTACTCCATTTGTGTACTCCATTTACTTTAAGGAGGCAGCTCTTCCCCAGTCTCATTCCAACATGAAGGGGTCATCTTCTGGCACGACATCTGACAATTTTTTGGTGCTATTCATAAAATTTCAATATTCAATATTCTGGTACATTTTGCCAGTGTTCCACTGTTATTCATAAGGTTTCCAGTGGTTAAACATTCTGAAGTAGTCCATCTTTCCTTCTTCCTTGTCTGTCTTAGTATAGAAGCTCAGATGAAACCTGCCCACCATGGATGACCCTCCTTATATTTAAAATCCCAGTGGCACAGCTTCTTTTGAAGCAAGCCAAACCCTCATACCAAAACCAGGGAAGGACATCACTAAGAAAGAAAATTGTAGACCAATATTCCTCATGAACATAGACACAAAAATTCTCAACAAAATCCTAGCCAACAGAATCCAGCATCATGTCGAAATAATAATAATACATCATGACTAAGTGGGATTCATATCAGGGATACAAAGGTGGTTCAACATTAGAAAAACAATCAATGTAATCCACCATAGAAAAAAGAAAAAAAAAACACATGATGATATCGATTGATGCAGAAAAAACATTTGACAAAATCCAACATCCATTCCTGATAAAAACACTCAATGAAGTAGTAATTGAAGGGAAATTCCCTAACATAATTAAGGGCATATATATAAAACCAACAGCCTACATCACTCTCAGTGGAGAGCAAATGAACGCCAGTGGCACAGTTTCCAGCATCACAGCAATACACAAGTCACCACAGTATGACAAACTGAGAGATAAATGGTGGACGGCAGTCATAGGAAAGGAAATAGCAAAAAAAAAAAAAGTATTTATATGTATACCAATTTCTCTTGATTGATAGATAAACAGATATGCCAACCCTATTGCCACATTGCCATTGAGTAAATTCCAACTCATAGCAGCCCTGTATAGAGTTTCCAAGACTGAGGCACTAAATCTTTATGGGACTAGAAAGCCTCATCTTTCTCCCAAGGATAAGCTGGTGAGTTTGAACTACTGCTCTTGTGTTTAGAAGTCCAGAGCTTATCTTACAATACAACCAGGGTCCATCTTTTGTTGTTGTTGTAATGTGCCATGGAGTCGGTTCCGACTCATAGCAACCCTGTGCAGGGTTTCCGAGGCTGTAAATCTTTACGGGTTCATCTACATGTGTCTAAATATATATCAATATTTGATGGGATTTAGAATTAGAATAAGGAGAAAGAATGCAGAATTCTAATTGTAGTTACAGGTAGGCAAATTTTACAGATGGACTAAAATTAAAGCAACTTAATAAATATTTGAAAATATGAGGACGTCAGCTTTAATGTATATCCAGGGTTCAACATTGCCTAATAGCCATTTTCTATATTAAGGAAATAGTGGGCTATGCTCTGGAAAAATATTGCTTGTCTCTATGCTTCAGTTTCCTTATCTACACAATAGAGAAAATATCAGCAACTGCCTCATAGAGTTCTTAGGACATATTATTAAATACATCTATGTTCTGTTGTATACAGGGTCGCTATGAGTCAATACCGACTCAATGGCACCTAACAGCAACAACAACAAAGTTTGTTTATTTAATAATAAAAAGAATGTATTATTAATGCTGGTGTACTGTAAGTAAATGTAAGAATTGGTGTGGCAGTGATGATTCAAACCAAGCTTACAGTCCATGGCATTAACCTGCAGCACCACACCAAGACTCCAGATACAAGAATTAGGCCTTATAAATAGAAACCACACTAAGAAATTTTCCAAAATAAAAAAAAATCAAAGAAATTTCTTACAATTAAATCTAAAGAAAAATAAATGGACCATTTCATGAAAGGGTGAATTCTCCATCTAAGAAGGTATTGCTGTCAACATAGGCAAATATATGTTTATGTATATGTACTAGGGATTCCAGCTGTGACGCAGTAGGATCAGTACTGGACCATGAACCAAAAGTTCAACATTTCAAACCCACCAGTCACTCCTTGGAAGTCCCATACAGGGTCGTTATGAGTCGGAACCAATGTGACTGCACTTAACAACAACAACATTAGGAGTAGAATTAAAGTATCAGATAAAAAGATTAGGTAATAGTTAAGAACTGGTCCATGTTATAAAACAGGGTCACCTCAGTCCCTGTTAACAACAGTAATGTTAGCCATCTAATTATAGGTAGTAGCTCTAGTACATCTAACATGTCTATAGAAACTCGTTGTTTAGACAGGAGCCCTGTTTGTGAGGACTCTGTAGCTTAAGGAAATAGATACAAACATAATACATGATGATAATGTTGTTCTCCCCAAAATGTGACAGGGCCAAGAAAGTGGCTAATTTCTTTTTTCATGATTCCACAGATTTTCTTTCTTGTACTGTATAGTATTCTTCTGACGTGTGAAGTGAAGATGTTTATGAACACAGAAAACAGTGAACTCTTGAATCATAGGTTCAGAGTTGGATGAGACCTTTAATGACCTTCTTAGTGGTTTTAAAGCTGGCAGAACATTTAGTTCAAATAAAATTGAATACAACATCCCAATTTATAATATAATTTATTAGTTCTGGTTGATGGAGAGCTCAGGAACCCAGAAATCTGTAAGCCACAAGTTTGGAGTCTCCCCAGGCCCTCCCAGCAGGTACTAAGAAAGCAATTTGAAACAACTGCATCTATTTTGCCCCTCTTTGTAAATCAAGGGAAACTGACCCAGAAGATTAAGTGACTTTGCAAACATTATGCAGTGGGTTTGGGCAGGGCCTGAATCTGAGTACAGGGCCATGGAATTCTTCTCTGATGTTCTTTCTGTAATAGCAAAAGCATAAAAACCATAAGCTGATCTTGAGTCTAAAAATGGGAGTAATGTGATAATTCTTTGGAGTAATATCTATTGCAATTATTTTTATCTCTTTCCAAATAGGAAATATGTTGCAAGTTCAAGGTTGTTAACTCTCCTCAGTAATAAGTATAATGCAGTAATCAAGAAGATTATTTTAAAGCAAAGCCAAATTTGGGGAACAAATTCGAAATCACTTTTAAGAAGAGAGTAAACCGTGTGTTTGAGAGAAATTATAAATAAAAAACCTTTGACAGTATTAAACTGTAAGAGCAAAATGAAGAGCTGTAGGGGATAAATCAATTAGGACTTTGTAAATCATATGACCATTTTCAACTGCCAGAAAAAAACACAATCTCTGTTCTTTAGACCTATGTATTTCATCTTGATTTGTTTAGCACATGAAGACCTCCAATTCAGACAGACACCTAATTTGACTCCTTTATTTCAGTATTTACTACTGTGACAAAAATATGCTCACACAAAATTTGCATGCCCTGCTATGTTTACAAAGGAACCTTAGCAGTCCGATGCTAAGTACTTAACTGCTACCAAAAGGTAGGCAGTTCAAACCCACCAGCTGTTCCATGGTAGAAAAGACCTGGTGATCTGCTCTCAGAAGAGTTGTTGTTGTTGTTAAGTGTAGTCAAGTTAGTCCCAACTCATAACAACCCTGCATAGGTTTTCCAAGGAACAGCTGGTGGGTTTGAACTGCTAACCTTGTGGTTTGCATTCCAGTGCTGTTCCTACTTGGAAACTTCATGGGTCAGTTTGACTATGTCATAGAGGATCCCTGGGAGGCAAAAGCAGCTCAGTGGCACAAAATAGCAACAAATCTTTGGATACCAGACTTTTTTACAAGAGGATTGAGGCCATGTGACCAGTTCTGACCAATAGACCATGATCAGAAATGCCATGTGTCACTTCATGACCAATAGTTGAGACCCAGTGTTCTTCCTTTGTCCTTTTTGTCCCTTCCACAACTATCTTGGAAACCATATATTGAAATACAATATGACAAACTGGAGAAAGTCTAGATCCCTTAGTCACTCCCTACTTATAGGAGACCCCAACCTGCCTACATATAAACTTCTATTGTATTAACTTACTCAGTTTTGTTTTTACCATCTTAGAGGCTAGCGCTATCCCAAACAATACAAATATTCTTTTAAATCTGCTATTTAAAAATATTTATAGAGTCTTTCCTCTGAATCCACATACCTGGGAGAAAACATACACACACCTCTTAGTATTGGATTAATTTATTCACACACAAACACACACAGACACACACACACAGGTTTCATTTAAATTAAACTTTTAAAATTCATTTGGGGATTGTTACTCTAGCACTGTCTATTAATTTATGTTCATGAAATTCTAATTCACAGGACTATAAGTTCTTCAATTTCTCTATCAACTTGATCATTAAAATCCTTTCTAAATTCAAAAGGGAATTTAAGTCCAAGATGGGACTTGGTAGACTGACTTCCCATTGTAAATTATCAATGGTTTCTTTTCTTCTAACAAATAATTGGTCCAAGAGTTCAATTTGAGTTTGACATTATTACAAACATTTCATTATCATTGGGAGAAACCTAATTTCTGGTGTGGCACTGTAGGCTAAGCACCGGACTGTTAACCTCAAGGTTCAAATCCACCAGTTGCTCCCTGGCAATCCTATACAGGGTCGCTATGAGTCGAAACCAACTCAATGGCGCTTAACAACAAGAGGGGGAAACCATGGCTCATGGGCCAAAATTCAAACCACAGAAAAAGAACCAAAATATATGAACTAATATTTATATATCTACAACTAATAGTTGTTAGACAGACCAATGTGTGGTGTGTTGTCAGTTATACAACATGAACTTCATGAACTAAGTACATGTTTGGATTTAGTCCTACAGCAATTGCAATAGCGTCTTTCTCATATGGCTTTATGAGGACTCAAAAGGATCAGCACATACATAGAAATTTGAACAATGAAAATATATGGCAGGCCTCAATAAAGGTTGCTGCCGTCTTCACATCAGTCTCTCTGTTTCACTGTTTGTCACTGTATCTCTATCTTGCCACGCCCCTTCTTAAGCATCTCTCTTTTCTACTTTCTTATCTAATTTCCAGTTTCTATCTTATGATAACGCTTTTATTATTTGTTTCATTTATTGGCTAGATTTTTCACTGTTATCATTTTTAATACAAACAGTATTTTTCTGCCTAAAAAAAGTTTACATTTAGTTGTATTTAATTTTCATGAACCACAATTTATTTCTCTATGTGCCCAAAGTCATTCAACAGCAAAAAAAAAATGTCCCTCCTTCTTGTATTTAGACAAAGCCTACACCAGGAACTGCTGTGTGCTTTCTCTGAATGTCTGGTAAAACTGTTTACCCTTAATAGACCATTCATTGAAGTCTGACTCATAAGAAATTATAGATGCACTATGAAGACCTGCCTTCTTTAAATCTATCAATGGTCCAAGGTCACATTGCCCTGACTTATAAGTCAGACTTTTTTCCACTGTTTAATTTAATTTGGTTTTCCCATTTGTTTAATCTATCTCCGTGGTGGGAAGGAAGACTATTAAGGGTTAGTGTGATAACATTCAAAGAAAGATCTTAAGTAATTGGAACAAAAACAGGCAGTATATAGAAAAATCCATAATCATATCTCAAAATTTGGCTGCCAAGTGAATGATGTCATATTTTACATTTTTCAAATATTGTTTAGGTTCATTATTGGTCATTTAAAGATCAAAATATGATTGTAATTAATTGGCTCATTTGAGAAAGACAATACATACAGAAAAAGATTTTTTTATCAGTTGCAGACTAAGTATCCATCAAGAATGCTTACTATTGCCAATGAATACATACAAAGTGGTTCTTGAATTCAGATCACATCCTACAGCTGTAGTTGACAAATTTAGACATTTTTTGGGGAAGTGCAAAGGATTAATGTGCTGTGCTGCTAAATGAAAGACTGAAAGTTTGAGACCCCCAGAGACACCTCAGAAAAAGGCCTGGTAACCTACTTCTGAAAACTCAGTCATTGATAACTCTCTGGAGCACAGTTGACTGTGATTCACATGAGGTCACCATGAGTTAAAGAGGACTCCACAGAAATTGGTTTTCAGTTCCTGAGGGACAACCCAAATCAATAAACACAGTCATTTGAATAACTACTCACTTTTTTGGTTATCTTTAACTTCCAGAAGATACATATGTTATTTAGGGAAGGAAAAAGACTTTAATTACCCATGTAAACTAAATCTGTATGTTTAAAATTCCAGATAACAACACTTAGTAAAAAACCACAGCCCCCCTGGGACCAACCTACTCTGATGTGGTTACAACATCAGCCCCGCTGGCTCTACAAAGACCTGTGTGTGTGTATGGATGTGGATGGGGATGTGGTGGGGGTAGTAGTAGAATGGTTCCACAACTCCCTGCACTCTTGTTGTTTAGTGTTGTTGAGTTGGTTCTGGATCATAGCGACCCTGTATAGGATTTATGAGGAGTGGCTAGTGGATTTGAACTGCCAACCTTGCAGTTCAAACTGACCTTGTGGTCCAGTGTTCATCCTGCAGTGCCACACCAGGACTCCTGCATTCTTAACTCTACTCAGATACCATTCTTCACCATAGATAATACACATGACACATTGTGGATGGACTTATGAAAATCTACCATAAACACTGGGAATAAAATGACTCAAACTCTAAGCCTGCTGACAGATGAGTGACATGTCTCCAAGGACAAAATTATGTAAGTTAGTCACTGCTTCTCATTGGTTTTAGCTTGCTGTTCTTGGCTTAATCCCGGTACATATTTAACAAAACACAAATTTTAAGAATATGACATGCATGTCCTTCATGATGCCATTCTTCTGAGACAAGTGAACCCAATGAACAATTTGGTCCATAGTCCATATACATACATATCTAATATGGAAATATGGAAGGGAGTAATTCACTGGGCCTGAAGGCTTGCAGCCATCGTCTTGGAAGATATCAAGTAAATTGATATAACAAAGTAGACCAAGACAGAGTTCTACATTCTACTTTTGTGAGGAGCAACTGAAGTCTTGTGAGCAGCCATCTAAGATGTGACTATTGGTATCTCCCTGTCTGGAGAAAATAAGAGTTTAGCAAATTAAAGGCACATGAAAACAATTTGTCCAAAGGACTAACAGGCCATGTGAACCTCAGTTTTCACCACCCTAAGACCAGAAGAGTCCTGGTGTGGCACAAAAGAATAAGCACTCACCTCAAGGTCTGTTTGAACCACAAGGTTGGTGGTTCAAACTCACCAGTTGCTCCATAGAAACCCTAGAAAGGGTCGCTATGAGTTGGAACTGACTCTACAGCACTTAATAACAACAAGACTAGAATAAAGAGACATTAAATGATTTAAAATCAGGAAAGATGTGTACCAAGGTTGTATTTTTTCACCATACTTATTCAACATGTATACTGAGCAAATAATTTGTGAAACTGGTATATATAAAGAAGAACATGGCATCAGGATTGGAGGAAGATTCATTAACAACCTTTGATATGCAGATAATACAATCTTGCCTCTGGAAGTGAAGAGGAATTTAAATACTTACTGAGAAAGATCAAAGACCACAACCTTCAGTATGGATTGCACTCAATGTAAAGAATACACAAATCCTCACCATTGAACCAATAAATAACATCATGATAAATGGAGAAAAGATTTAAGTTATTAAAGACTTCATTCTGCTTGTATCTACAACCAACATTCAAGGAAACAACTTCAGCATAAAATTGCATATGAGCAATTGATGATCTGTCCCACAGTCATTCCCTGATCTTATTTTGACTAATGTTATTATTGAGTTTCTCCATCTTTCTTCACACAGATATAGCCAATTTGATTTTTGTGAATTCTATCTGATGAGGTCCATGTTTATAGTTGTGGTTTATGTAGGTTGTGTTTGTTTTTGTTTTTGCACCACCTTTCATTTAATTCATAACACATTAAACAAATCCTTATCCTTTAGTACTTTTTACTTTGTAAAAAAAAAAAAATCTTTTGTGATTTTCCACAAAGTCTCAGAGTGTCAAGAGTATATAATAGGTCACTGAGAAACAATACTTAACTAACTTAACACTCCTTAGCTTTTTCAAAGTCATGCAGCTTGTTTTTTGTTTTGTCTTAATGTTTTATTGTGAATTATGTGGTAGTGTGCACAGGAGAACATTAATTTTACACTCAACCTATCCTATATTGTTTCGTTGCCATGGTTACAATTCCCTCCATGCATCATCAACCAACAAAAGGTTATACCCTGCAAGTCTGCCCCCACTACTCCCCCAGTTGTCAGAACACAGCCCCTCTCCATCTCTGGGTCTAGAGTCCCCAGCCACTCCATTTCTCCACATCATCATCTCTGCCTCCATCTCTAGCATCACTGTTTCTTTGGGTAGGGTCCTGTACTCCACTCTTCTCCCTTGATGGTCCCAGGGGCCTCCACTCCTAAGCTGCCAAGTCAATCACTCCCCTCCTTTTGCTACAAAAAATCTACCTTTATCACAGTCAGTCCTGATAACAATTATTCACTTTGTACTACAAGAGACCTATTCCCATCTCCTTTTAACAACCCTGCCCAGACATATTGGATGCTACTCAGTGGAGATTCTGCCTTCCTCTGTGCCCTCAGGATCTAGGCTCCCTCTTGAAAGCTTGTAAGCCAGTCCCTTCTTGCCTTTGTATTCCCCTACCCCCATTTTAGGTAGACAATGTCCAAGTTGCCGATCCCTGTCTACCCTGTGTATGGAGGGGGTAGGAATGATCCTTGCTGTAAAGATTTGTTCCCTCTTTTGAGCTACTGCATCCATAGTTGTAAGCAAAGTTCACCAAATTGTATCAGATTACTCTTTTTTTCCTCTCTTCTTTCTTCTTCTAGTTGAGCTCTGATCATCCAGTCATTGAAGCCAGGTCAAGTGGGTATTATCTGCCAGTGTGGGTATTCTTATGCCTTCTCTTCTTATCATCTGGACACTTCGCTCTCCACTCTAGTCCTCTGTGGCTATGTCACTGACTCTGGGCTCAGGAGTCCCCAGGTCTTGCTACACTGCTGGCCAACCAGATCTCCACCCAGGTTCACAGAAGTCTATTGAACATTGTAGGACTTAGCTAGCATCTTTATTGCTGTTTTTTCCCTCACTTCCCCTTATCAGTGACGAATGTGGTCACCAATCAGAGTGCATGTCTGCTCCTGTATTCCCATGAATTTTACTCTTGGAAGGGAGTTTGCCCTGAAGGGACCTGACCACTTGCCTAGATGTCTTCTGGGTGAACAACTTGATTGTTCTTGTAGTAATCAGTCAGACTGCCATTATTGTTTTGTATTTTTCCTGTCAGTCTTTCTTTGAAGAAGTATCTTCTGTTCTTCTAGTGATTCCAGGCTGGTCTGCTTGTCATTTCAAGTGGAAATTTGCCACCTTAAATGATTCTGGATGGGGTTCAGGATTCCACCTATGGTCTTAGGTAATGCAGAGGCTCTGCAGGAAGCCTCCTTCACTGGGCACATTGTAGCCCCATTTTAATTATTCCAATCAGTTATAGGTAGAAGATGGACTTACAAGCTTTCTATGGTGATATTTCTGGCTATTCCTTTCTCTCCCCCTAAACTGTCTATTTTATAATGGTATTCCAGGGAAACCAAGAATCAAAAGACAGCCAATCATCTTAACATTATTTCCCCCCTTTTGCCCATTCAAGCCATGTCTCAATCCCTGTATCCCAGAGCCCTGTTTTTCCAAGGTTGTACATACATCATTATTTACCTCTGTTCCACTTATCCCATTCAAACCTAATTGTTTTCCCATCAGCCTAGTTCTTTCATTCCCCTCCCCTTCTTGTGTATTTCCCCTTCTCTAGCACCCAAACTACCCTGTGTCTATTCCCTACCCTGTGCTCCACCCTCCCCTCCCTCCACTTGTCCCACCTCCCACATCCCAGTAACCAGCAAAGGAATCTCCCTACTTTAGTATGGGTTCCTTTTCTTACTCTTTTACAGTAGTGGTCCTATGCATTATTTCTTCTTTTGTGACTAATTTCACTCAACATAATGTCCTCAAGGTTCATCCATGTTATATGGTGGCTTGCAGCTTCCTTGTTACTCTTCAAGGTAGCATAATATTCCATTGTGTGTATGTACCACAGTTTGTTTATCCATTCTTCAGTTGATGGGCACTTAGGCAGTCTCCATCTTTTTGCTATTATAAATGGTACTGCTATGAACATTGATGTGCATATATTTACTCATGTTGTGACTAGTATTTCTTGTGGGTAAATACCAAGTAGAGGAATTGCTGGATCATAAGGTATTTCTATTTCCAAACTTCTGAGGAAGCACCATATTGCTTTCCAGAGAGGTTGGTCCATTTTGCAATCCCACCAACAATGCAGGAGTGTCCCAATCTCTCCACATCCCGGCCAGCATTTATTTTCCTCTGCTTTTTTTTTTTTTATCTTTGCTGTTATTGCTGGTATGAGATGATATCTCATTGTTGTTTTGATTTGCATCTCTCTAACGGCTAGTGATTGTGAACATTTCTTCACATGCTTGTTGGCTGCACGGATATCCTCCTTGGTGTCCTGTGCCCATTTTTTTTGTTTTTAATGCTTTATTGTGAGTTATGTGATAGTTTACATGAGAGAACACTAGCTTCACATTGATCCCATCATATATCATTTCCTTGCCATGGTTTCAATCCCCCCCATGCATCACCCACCAACCACAGTGTATACCCCACAAGCATGCCCCCCGGTCATCAGCACACAGCCCCCTCCCTCTCCAGGTCGAAAGTCCCCAGCTGCTCCATCTCTCCATGTTGTTCTCTGCCTCCATCTCTGGCACCACTGCTTCTCTGGGTAGGGTCCCGTTCTCTGCTCTTCTCCCTTGATGGTCCCAGGGACCTCCACTCCTAGACTGCAAAGTTAATCCCTCCCCTCCTTTTGCTACAAAACATCTACCTTTACATTTCCAGCTCTTACAATCAGTCCTGATAATAATTATTCACTGTTGTATCACTGGAGACTTATCCGTATCTCTTTTCCTCAGCCCTGCCTAGACAGATTGGATACTACTCAGTGGAGAGTCTACCTTGATCCACACCCTGTAGATCTAGGTTCCCTCTTGAAAGCTTGTAAGCCAGTCACTTCTTGCCTCTGTATCCCTCCCATTCCGGGTAGCCAATGTCCAAGTTGCCCATGCCTGTCCTCTCTGTGTGTGGAGGGGTGGGAATGATACTGTGAGATGTGTTCCTTCTTGTGAGCTACTGCTTCCATAGGTGTAGGTCAAGTTTATCAAATTGTATCAGATTATTCTTTTTTTCCTCTTCTTTCTTCTTCTAGTTGAGCTCTGGTCATCCAGCCATTGAAGCCACATCAAGTGGGGTATTATCGGCAAGTGTGGGTGTACTTATGCATGTGCCCTCTCTTCTTATCACCTAGACACTTCACTCTCCACTCTAGTCCTCTGACTCTGGGTCCAAGAGTCCCCAGGTCTTGCCACACGGCTGGCCAATCAGGTTTTCAGCCAGGTTCACAGGAGTCTATTGAGCATTGTAGGGCTTAGCTCACAGCTTCATTGCTGCTTTTCCCTCACTTCCCCTTATCGGTGATGAATGTGGTCACCAATCAGAGTGGGTATTCCCATTGAGTCTTAGTCTTAGAATTGGACTCGCCCTGAGGAGGACCCGACCACTTGCCTTGATGTCTCCTGGGCAAGCCACTTGCTTGTTCTTGTAGTAATTAGTCGGACTACAGATACTGTTTTGTATTTTTCCTGTCAGTCTTTCTTTCAGGAAGTATCTTCTGTTCTTCTGGCTGCTCTAGGCTGGTCTACTTGTCATTTCAAGTGGAAATTTCCCCACAGAAAATTCTGAATGCTGTTCAGACCTATGGTCTTGTGTAATGCAGAGGCTCTGCAGGAAACCTCCTTCACTGGGCACAATGTAACCCCATTTTAGGTATTCCAATCAGTTATAGGCAGAAGATGGACTTACAAGCTTTCTGTGGTGATAGTTCTGGCTATTCCTTTCTCTCCCCCTCCAATGTCTGATACTATTCCACAAATCGTTTAAAATTTGGTATGGAACAGGCACAGGGAAACACTAAATGGAAATGAGGAGGGGAAAGTGGCATCTGGTGTGCCTCAAGTTGGACAAAAGTTGCCCAAATGTATAATTTAATATCAAGTATACAGTGAGCAAATACTAAATGAATATTTCCCAGAAGCACCTTGAAGAAATAGTGCTGCTTCTCTCCAATGAAGGTATTATCTGTAGTTCTGAAGAGGCTAACTTCCTAATCAAATTACAAATTTTCTTATTTTCCTCATGTCAAAAATATATCTATTCTGAAAAAGAAAAATATTTTTCAGAGATGAAACAGGCATGTTTGGAAAGAACAAAAACATACCTTGTTTGGCTATAATTTAAAATAAAAAAAGACAAGCCTGTTTTGAAACAAACTAACACTACTGAGCCAAGAAGGAAAGCAATATTTGTTGAGTGCCAAAAATTTGTCAATAATATACAACATACAAACAACATTTACTTCTCCGGAAAAAAAAAAAAAAAAAAAAGTTACTTAGAAAACAACCAAAGAAAGTTAGAGTAACTTGCTCACGTCTCATAGCTGATAGTATCTGAGCCAAGGACTGCAATGTCCTTGAGTTGATTCTGTCAGACCTTAACTGGGCTTCATAAAGTTTCAGCGGCTTTCTTTCAGAGCACTCCAGCCTTTAGATTTGCAGTCGAGCATGTTAACTGTTTGTACCACCCAATTGTATACTTAATTTCTAGTTGTTGTCAAGTGCTGTCAAGTCGGTTCTGACTCTTAGCAACCCTGTATAGCGTTTCTGACTTGAGCCGCCTACCTTGCAGTTCAAACCGACTTGCAGTCCAGCGCATTAAGGGACCAAGAAAGTAGTATAAGACTATTCAGGAGCTCTAAATGTTTGATTTTTTATTTTCTCTATTAAAAAGAAATTCATTTGAAAAAAAAAAAAGAAATTCATTTAAAAAAAAAAAGAAATTCATGTGAAAGGCTTACGAGCTTGTTTCATCTTTTGCTTTACTTTTATAAATTCTAGGAAAGTGATTATTGAGGAGTGATTGTTGTGCTTTTCCTTGTTCATTAATTTGAGCAATACAAAACAAAATCAGGGAAACAAAAGTCATTTATCCTTTGAACCAAAGTACTCTGTTACACTTTCAAAGAAAAAAAAAAAAAAAAGACAACAAATATTTTAGTAGCTCCCTGATATACCTACTCAGAACCCAGTCATGTCAACATATCCAAAATCAGAAGGGAATCATAGGCTATGCCACCGTTCCCTAGGATGATGTTTCTTCATGTACTTTGACTTATATGTAACATACCTGACAACGCTTCTGTATCCTCAAGCCATTACAACAAAGAAAGCTAACAGGCAGCAGACTCTAGCTGCCACCATGTGTGCCCATGTGGAAGGTGGCCATGCACTTCATCACAGAGGAAGTGGTTGGGCCCACCTCCACTCTTAGGTACCAGCTAAGGAGTCTTTAGATATCTTCCTGCACTCATGTTCTATGGGCCCCCTTTCTACAAGGACCAAATTCAGTGTCATAATCCCCAAATGTGTGTTCTTGAAACTTTCCAGATAGCTGGAATTCTATGTTGGGTCCCTCTATTTCCTAATATAGTGTCTATCAACAGCATCGTCACTTTGTAAGAACTTGTCATATCTAGTGCTGCTACAATAGAGATTCAACCAGGAAAGTGTTTTGTCATAATCAGTCTTCCTTGGTAGATGGTGAGTGAGGAAGTTAAGCAGGAAATCAGCTGGATGAATATATGGGCCAATGGCATCAGTCAACAGTGGCCTGCAGAGTTCATCTCTACTCTAGGAAAAACATTGAATTACAGTGCCAAGGACCCTATTGTTGAGCTCAGCTACTTTCTTCCATAAACAGTGTGAGACACTCACTGTGATCTTCTATTTCTCCTCTCTTTTGTCTTTAATTGTTAATAAAATGCTATTCTATCTTCCCTGTTAATGAGTGTTTTCTTTGATTACATTTGTCTTTAATGACGATACGATTAGGTCTAAGTCTGGGGCATTTTGTCTAGAATGTCACTTTATGTATTTTTGCTCTGATCTATACTAAAACTGCTTCACACACAATTCTCAGAGGACCAGCAAATCCCCTCATGAAGGAGGCATCAGCGTTTTGCTCCAGTATGGCCTAACACAAATAAACTCACATTGTCAATGCTTGGGGTGCATGTGCTATGAGATATTAATACACATGAGGTAACAGACATATTAAAGAATCACATTCTAGAAGAAAGAACACATAAACTGAATCTTAAAAGACAAGAAGGAGTTATGTAAACAAAGACAGGACTAAATGGGTCCCTGGAGCTCATCCCAGGGTGACCATACAGCAGAAAATTCCAAGGAAAGTTTGGGAACCACAAATAGTACAAACCTTGGACTATGAGATCTTTGAGGGCAGTAATGTCTTGCTCGTGGTTGTTGATTGTAGCACATCTGGCTCAAAGTAGTGGCTCAGTAAACATGTGTTGAGCGTTGAATGAATGAATCATAAGATGTGTGTGTGACAGTAATGAAAAGTAAAGCTATAAATAGACATATGGATCACATCATGAAATGACTATATTAATAATACTGTTATTAATTGACTTCTGCCCCTCTAAAATGCATCCAAGTGTTGCAATCCCAACCTTACCTGTAAATGTGATCCTGTTTGGAAATAGGGTGTTCTTTTGTCATGTTCATGAGGTCATAGCAGTGTAAGGCGAATCCTAAACTGAATCACCACTAAGTTAGAAAAACACCAGAATGGTCACAGACACACACACAAGGGGTGACAGGTGCCTGTCTACAAGCCAAGGGCTAATGACGAGGAAGATATCATCAACAAGACTGTGGACTGTCTACAAGCCAAGGGCTAATGACGAGGAAGACATCATCAACAAGACTGAGACCCAGATTTGTACTTTTAGCCTCCAAACTTTGAGAAAATCAATTTCTGTTCTTTAAAACCACCTACTAGTGGTACTTGTGTCACCATAGCACTCGGTAACTAAGACACATGCCAAGGAGTATGGATTTTATGCTGAGAAACATTAGAGGTGTTAAACAAGGAGAGTAGCATCAACTAATGTTTCTGCAGGAATCTGTAAGACCAATGATGAGGTCCCAGATTCAGCTAGTGCCAGTAGAGAAGAGGAGACAAAAACAGATTCAAGAGAGTGTGAAAAGGTAGAATCAACAGAACTTGATGTGGGAAGAGCAAGTAGCCCTGTCTTGAAAGCAGAGAGCAGCCTCCCATGATACCAGTATTCTCTAGGCTTTCTAGTATTGGATCATATCATGGACATTAATTGACTGTGAGCTACATGCCACTGTCCTGGAAGTCCCCACCGCCATCAACTCTGAATCATCTCCACCAATATGTAAGCTAAAGCAGACACCTGCCCCAGATTTCAAACCACAGTGAGAGTAAGATTCACACTACATCACAGCTCACTCAATCCATTTTATGAATCACAATTAGAAAGCCTTGCATTTTATGTAGGTTCAGTTTTCCTGGTAGAGTAGGCATTTGACAAGCCCTGGTTAGTCAACCCTTCCTTTTCCTGGTCATAAGGCTGAAAGTGTTTGAATTTATTAATGAATAACTGATTAAACAGTTGCTACAGATTCCATGGAATTTCTCATGATAAATTTGCTTGTTATAAAAACTTTTCCTGAGAAACCATAAATCTCTTATTTATTGACTTCTACTCTGTAAATTTCACTCCATTGTTCTAATGATTTAAGTCAGTTACTGAACAGCATATAATAATATTTCTTATCAGAGCCAATGGTCACCCATGCCATTCTTCCTTTTCCTGTCCTTTCCTAGGAATCTAAAGTATTTATAACATCTTTTGCCTCTTTTCTTCTTCCCAGGAGGCACAGGTGGTTGAGGAGAAGTACTGGGAGGGCCAAGGTACAGGGACCTGAAGGACATGAAGATACTGAAATTCTGACCCAAGGAAATTGAGAAATGGGCTGTCTTCCAATGTGTAGGATGTGAGCCCCAGGGAAAGCAACTGTACTAAGTTAGTTACTGTCATTGAGTATGAATTTATACTCTAGTCTTCCAGCTCCTTGACCCAGAATTTCCTATAGTTCGATTCACATCACACTCCTATGTAGCACTCCCTAGAGTTTCTAGGACTTCACTCTTGAGCCCATGTTCTATAAGGTTTGCCCAGTTCTGGTAAGCAGGTCTGCCATCTTGTCACTCCATTCCAGGGCCAAGTTCTTAATTGATCCATCTAAGTTTGGTTTCCCACATTGTTCCCTCCCTGTGCTCTCTGCTCAAAGGTGCTTTTCGTCTATGTCCCAAGATGGCTTTGATTCACTAGGCTGCCAATCAGGCGTGTGCATTTTACCAAACTCTTCTTCCCCACAAGTTATTCTACCATCTACTTGTTTCAGCACTCCCTTTAGCACTTCACCTCTTTTAGGTTGTTGTCTGGAATTCTGATTTCTTCAATAACATCACTTCTTAGTTGTCTACTTCTGGCATTGCTGAAGGATAGTACGATTCTACAACTAGTTATGCCGCCATCTTGCCTCTTTCTATCGTGTACATTTCTAAGCTGCCTTTCATATTAAAGTCAGCATCCCTTTTCCCATGTGCAATCCAAGTAACCCATCCCATTAGAATATCACTAGCAGTCAAACAATTTGGAACTGCCATCAACTTAGTTTAAGCCCAGAAAGACTATTTAACAAGGACCATAAGCATTCATATTGAGAAACGATTCAATTATTATTTGTTGTAGAAATAGCTAGACGTTGTTTCTGAAATCACTGTAACAATTTCTATTTGACTAGCAAATTTAAAAAAAAAAAAAAAAACAAGAACAAAGTAAACCTGATCCTGTGCTTTGAATAACCTGTTTTGCATCTCTCAGAGTTTTCAACAATGTTTCCCCAATTGCCTCAAGAGCCATTCTAATTGTATATTCATTACCAATGTATAATTAAGCTTATAACATTAATTTTTAATTAGGGGAACAAATTAAGGTTTCAGCTGCTTGGGCATTAATGTGGATGTATTCTCTAAGTAATTAAAATCTAGGCTACCTTTTAGAGAGCACATTGCAATCTGTTACCTGATTTCATGAGCAGGTGTAGACATGGCAACAATGCAGAGCGGTGCCAGTTTAGATGGAAAACCAAAAACCTTTTGCATCTGGCAAGAACTGCTTTCTACTCTGTGGATCTGGAAAGTATTTCCCAGTGCACCTTGGTCATCACAGTCTACTGAGCAAACCCATCTGCTATCTGGGGCTCACAACTCTGTATCTGGAGCTCAGAACAAACTGCCTTGTACCTCCAATAGTCTCCTGTGATCCATAGGATTTTCACTGAGTAAATTTTTTAAGTTTTTATTGTGAATTGAGTGATAATTTACATGTGAGAACATCAGTTTTACACTCATCATTTCATTGCAATGATTACAATCCCCTCCATGCATCATCATTCAACAGTATTTGCTCCTCTTCCCTCTGGGTTTCTTTTTGGGGTGGGGGGGAGGATGCAGTTTGGATGTACATAAAAACGCTCAGGAATATATAATCATTTAAACAACCAAAGGGCACACACTTCACACCTGCCTCCTGGCCACAAGCACGCAGACTTTCTCTTCCCATGAGTCTAGAGTTCTCAGTTACTTTATCTCTCTATGTCATCACTGATTAATTTTTGGAAGTAGATCACGAGACATATCTTCATCTTAGTCTGGAAGGTCTGCTAAATTCTATCCACTATGGGGGACTCTGCTGGTCTTTAAAATACTGGTCGTTTCGCTTCCAGCATCACAGTACCACGAAACCAGTACAACAAGCTGACAGACATGTGAGTAATTATTTTAAAACATACTATGGTGGTTTACATGTTGCTGGGATGCTGGGTGTCTCAAATACTAGCAGAGCCAACCAATCATAATGGACAGGTTTCAGCAGAGCTTCCAGACCAAGAACAGGCTAAGACACAATAGGAGGTCCATTTCTGAGGGATTGGCCCCTAAAAACCTTATGAACCACAGGGAAACACTGTCTGATCTAGTGCCAGAAGAGGAGCTCCTAAGGTTGAACAAGGCACACAAAATACAGCTGGGGAAGAGTTGACCATAATGACCTGGATGGAGCAAAGCTTTTGGTACCTTCATTTGCTGATGGGGTTCCACTCAAAATGAGAACAAACATCCTTTAATAATGAGAAAGTGGAATATACAAAGCATGAATCTAGGAACATTGTGAGTCATCAAAACTGAAATGGAACAATTACAATTGATACCCTAGGCTTTAGTGAGTTGAAATGAACAGAAATTGGACATTCTGAATAAGCCAATCATATGGTTTACAACGCTGGGAACAACACAAAGGAATGGCTTCACATGCGTTGTTTAAGGTACATTTTTCAAAATCTATCTTAAAATACAATGATGTCTGTGATAGACTAATATTTATATGCCTACAAAGAAGACTAGTTAATAATACAACTGTTGTTCAAATTTGCCCACCAACCATCAAAGCCAATGATGAACAAACTGAATAATTCTACCAACTTCTTCAGACTGAAATTGAAGAAACATTCACTCAAGATGCATTGATAATTACTGATGATTGAAATGTCAAAGTTGGAAACAGAGATGACAGATCCATAGCTGTAAAATATGGTCTTAGTGATAAAAATGATGCTGGAAATCACATGATAGAATTTTTGCAAGACCAACAACTTCTTTATTGTAGATACCTTTTTCAACAACATAAACAATGACTATTCAAGTGGACCTCACCAGATAGTCTTGGTAATAGAAATGATGCTTGATATCGAATGATAGAATTTTGCAAAATCAATGACTTGTTCATCACAAATATCTTTTTTAGATGACTATACCCATGGACCTTACCAGCAAGCATACACAGAAATCAAACTTACTATATCTGTGGGAAGCTAGAGAAGCTCCAGCTCATCAGTCAGAACAAGGCCAGGGACTGACCGTGGAACAGATTATCAATTGCTCATATGCAAATTCAGGTTTACATTGAAGAAAATTAAAACAACCCCATGAAAGCCAAAATAAAATATATTTTTTTATCCCACATGAATTTAGAGACCATCTCAAGAACAGATTTGCCACATTAAGGAGTAATGACCAAAGACCCAAGGAGTTGTGGGATATCAAGAACAGCATACAGAAAGAAATCAAAATGTTAAAAAGACAGAAACAAAAGAAAAGACCAAAGTGGATGCTGAAGAGACTCTGAAGATTGCTTTTCAGCTAAAGTGACTGGAAGTTTAAAGAAGCTAAAGTGACTGGAAGAAGTCATGGAGTAAAAGAGCAGAACAGAAAATTTCAAAAAGTAGTTTGAGAAGACAAAGTAAAGTATTATGAAGAAATGTGCATAGACATGGAAATAGAAGACCAAAGGGGAAGAACATGCTCAGCATCTCTCAACCTAAAGGAACTGAAGAAAAAATTTAAGCCTTAAATTGTAATACTGAATGATTCTATGGACAACATGGAGTTCTGGTGTTGTGCTGTAGGATAAGCACTGGACTGCTAACCACAAGGTTGGTCATTTAAACCCACCACTCATAAAGGACATGATGAGTCAGAATCAATTCTATGGCACTTAACAACAACAAAAACATGGACAAATACTGAATGTTGAAGGAAGCATCAAAACAAGATGGAAAAATACAGAGTCATTGCACCAAAAAGAATAGGTTGGTGTTCAACCATTTCAGAAGGTAGCAGATGATAAATAACTGATGGTACTGATGGAAAAAAGCCAAGCTCCACTAAAGGTATTAATGAAAAGCAAGGCTTCAGGAATTGACAGAATACCAACTAAAATGTTTCAAAAACTGACGAAGCACTAGAAGTACTTGATGCTGTATGCCAAGAATTTGAAAGGCAGTTACCTGGCTAACTGATTAGAAAAGATCCATATTTGTGCACATTCCAAAGACAGTTAACACAACAGAATGCAGACATTATCCAACAATATCACTAATATCACATGCAAGTAAAATTTTGCTCAAGACAATTAAAAAATGGTGGCAACATCATATAAACAAGGAGTTTCTGGAATTTCAAGCTGTGTTCAGAAGAGGATGTAGAACTAGGGACATCATTGCTGACATCAGATTAATCTTGATTAAAAGTAGAAGATACCAGGAAGATGCTTACTGGTGTTTTATTGACTATGCAAAGGCATTCAACTGTGCAGTTCATAACAAACTAAGGATAACATTGCAAATAATGGGAATTTCAGAGCACTTAATTGTGAGCTCTGGTAGCATAGTGGTTACGAATCGGGCTGCAAACCTTAAGGTCAGCGGTTTGAAACTACCAGCTGCTCTGCGGCAGAAAGATCAGGCTTTCTACTCCCGTAAAGATTTACACCCTTGGAAACCCTGTACGGGGTCGCTATGGGTTGAAACCGACTCGACGGCACTTAACAACAACAACAACAATTGTGCTCATTAAGAACCTGTACACGGAACAAATAAAACAAATGATTTGAAATCAGAAAAGGTATGCATCAGAGTTGTGTCCTTTCACCATATTTATTCAACATGCATGCTGAGCAAATAATCTGAGTAGATGGACTATATGAAGAATAATGCAGCATCAAAATTGGAGGAAGGCTCATTAATAACCTGTGATATGCAGATAGCACAACCTTGCCTGCTGAAAGTGAAGAAGACTTACTTACTGATGAAAATTCAAAGAATACAGCCCTCTATAAGGATTACATTTCAATGTAAAGAAAACAAAATTCTTCATGTGATACTGTATTTTGTACAATACATGTAGAAAAGATTGAAGTGAAGGATTTCATTTTACTTGGATCCACAATCAATGCTCAGTAAAGAAATCAAAGAAGGTATTACATTGGACAAATCAACTACAAAAGAGCTCTTTAAAAAAGAGTAGAGATGTCAGTGTGAGGACTAAGGTACATCTAACCCAAACCGCAGTATTCTCAATTTTCTCAAGAATGTGAAAGCTGGACGATGAATAAGGCAATCTAAAGAAAAATTAATGCATTTGAATTCAAGTGTTGGAGATGAATATTGAAAAGTACCAAGGAATGCCAGAAGAACAAACAAATTTGTCTTGAAAAAAGTACTGTCAGAATGCTCCTTAAGAGCAAAGAAGCCTAGACTTTGTCTCACATACTCTGGACATGTTATCAGGAAGGATTAGACTAGAAAAGGACATTATCCTTGATAAAGTAGAAGGTCATTGAAAAATAGGAAGATCCCCCCAATGAGATGGATTGACACAGTGAGTGGAGCAATGGGCTCAAACATAACAATGGTTGTGAGGATGGTGCATAGGGTCACTGTGAGTTGAAGTTGACTCAACAGCACCTAACAACAACAACATGCAAAGAAAATGAAAAAGAAAGAAAGGCCAAGAACTGATGCGTTTGAACTGTAATTTAGCTTAAGAATATTGCACGTACCAGGGAATGCAAAAAAAAAATCAGAAGAAATACAACCAGAATGCTCCTTAGAAGTGAGGATGGTGATACTTTATGTCGAGTAGTCTGGCCACATGGATAGACAAGTTCTATCTCTAGAAAAGGACACCATGTTTGGTAGAGAGACAAAGAAAATGAGAGGACCCCTCAGTGAGGTGGATTTATCCAATCGCTGTAAAAATAGATTCAAACATGAAGATGACACAGAACCAGACAATGGTTTGCTCTGTTGTACATGGGTAAAATTGCTATGAACAGAAGTCATTTCAATGGCAACTAACACCTTGGTTAAGTCAAGTTAAAATAGCCATCGAGAGCTACCTTAAAGAGCAAAATATGTCATGAATGATCCCCAGGTAGTCTAGAACCAATGTGACTGTGACCCTGTGATATCTTGATAAGAGAAGAAAGGAAGGAATACACAATTTTCAGGGCCAGATCATGCAGTTATCCTGAATCCCTGAGAAGATGTGGTGATCTGTAATCTGCAGCCAATTGGGCCCCAAAGCTAAGGCTAGCATCACAGTATGATTGTCTGATTTAAAATTGCAGTGCCAGTCCATTTCAGCTCACTAATGCCTAGGATGCCTACTGATCTTCCTGCATTCCATTTCATTTTTTACAACTTCCGATTTTTCTAGATTCATACTTCATACATTCTGTGTTTCATTACTAATGGATGTTTGCAGCTGTTTCTTCTCATTTTTGAATTGTGTCCTCTCAGAAAATGAAGATCCCAAAAGGTTTGTCATTAAAGTCAAGTCTACTTTGAGGAGACAGTTTCCCCAGTCATGTTTTGAGTAGCTTCCAGCACTACGACAGTGCTCCACTGCTATTTCAAAGATAGTAAGTGATTAACCATTCAAAAGCAGTCTGCCTCTCTTTCTTTCTAGTCTATCTTAGTCTGGAAGCTCCAGGAAAACCTGTCCACCCTGGGTGGTGTTTAAAATACCTGTCACGTAGCTTCTAGCATCACAACAACACACAAACCACCACAGTAAGGCAACATGACAGACGCGTAGTGGTCATCTGCATGAAAACTGTCATATTAGTTGCTCAGCTACTAAAATAACCTTTTCCCTGAACCCTCTGAGGCACTGCCTCTTGGATGGCTCCTCCCTTGGACCCCCAGATCTCCCTAGAATCCAACAACCAAAGGAAGCCCAGCAGTAGGCTTCACTACCCTGCTCCTGGCAGCTTAGCTTGTTGGCCAATGCTCATGATATTATTAAATGTTATTGAATAAATACTGAGAGATATTCAGAATATTATCCTAAATCAATATGGGAGTGAGAATATGGATGTGCAAGATTGGTGTCACTCAGTGTAGACGTTTCCTGAAAGAAAAATTTCTCACTTGAATAAGTATGTAGCACAAACTCATTGCCTCATCAAAATGTTTTTTATGTTATCATTAGTTGCCAAATACCGTAGCTGCGTAGGATAAGCACTTGATTTGACTACAAACCATAAGGTCAGCAGTTTGAGCCTACCAGCTGCTCTCTGAAAGATGAAGCTTTCTGCTCCCCAAAAGATTTACAGCCTTGAAAATTCAATACAGGGTCTCTATAAGTCAGAACCAAATCATGGTGCTTAACAAGAAGTTAGTTACAGCTCATGGCGGTTCTGTGTTGAGCAGAGCAAGGCATCTCCTGGTTCTGCACCATGTTCATCATCACCGGCATGCTTGAGTCCATTTTTGTGGCCATTGCGCATTCTTAGTGCTTTCCAACCTAGAAATACATCTTCCAGCACTATCTCAGAGAGTATTCTGTTTGAGCCCTAAGATTCTCACTGGTAATTCTCATTGATAAGTCTTTAGACCTTTCTTCCCCAGCTCTCTTAGTCTGGAAACTCTACTGAAGGCTGCCCACCATGGGTGACTTTGCTGGTATTTGAAATACCAGAGATGTAGCTTTCAGTACCACAGCAACACACAAACCTCCACAGTATGACAACTGGCAAAGTGACAGACGATGATGGCTCATCTAAATATTCCCCCAATAATTTCTATTGAGATTAGAGTATGGCCCACAAGTCCTCTTTCACTAAAAAATTTAAAAAATTAAAATTCTTAAAACTTTTAAAATTCACATCTGACCAGAGTATTCCCTGTTTAAATTCCCCAGGTTCCCTAACATTAACAGGATGAAACCAAATTCCTTGGCTGGGTATACAAGACTCTCTTACTCCAGTCCCTCAATGCCCTGTTGTTGTTGTTGAATCTGTTCTGACTCATACCGACCATCTGATTAGCAGTCCAGTGCTCATCTTACAGCATCACCAGGGTTCCTTACCACATATATTTGTTTTCATCAAGCACTGTCAAATCAGTTCTGACTCACAGCAACCCTGTACAGGGTTTCCAAGAAGTGGTTAGTAGTCCGGTGCTTATCTGACAGTACCACACCAGGACTTCAACTCTTGCCTACCTCTCCTGATATCTTTGCAGGCTCCTTGGACCGACATTTGAATTAAGCCAAATATATCACAACTGCCTCAGTATGCTATACACACAGTTCTCATTCCCTTTGCCTAAAATATCTCTGCTTACCTCCATCCTACCCCACCATCATCCTGATAAACCTCAAAACAATTTTCCCCCTCTGGAAAGCATTTCCTTAAGCTCCCAGATAAAATTCACCACGGCCTCCTTTTGCCACTACTGTGTGCTACACTGACTTCTAAATGGATCTGAATTGAAGGCAACCATTTAATCAGTGACTACTGAGGACTGGTGTGGCACTGTGGGCTAATGCGTCAGACTGTAAAGTCGTTTGAACTACAAGGTCAGTGTTCAGGCTCACCAGCTGATCCTTGGAAACCCTACACAGGGTCGCTATGGGTTGGAATCCACTCGACGGCACTTAACAACAACAACATTGAGGACTGGTATGCTACTGTAGGTTAAGTATCGGACTTTTAATCACAAGGTCAGCAGTTCAAACCCATCAGTCACTCCTCGGAAGCCCTATACAGGGTCGCTATGAGTCGAAACCAACTTGACAGCACTTAACAATAACAACACTGAGGAATGGAGATCTTGGCTGGAGCAAATGGCCAACATGCTCAGCTACCAAAAAAAAAAAAAAAGATTGAAGGTTCAAGTTTATGCAGAGGTGCCTCAGAAGAATGGCCTGGTTATCTGCCTCCCAAATCTTGTTGCTGTTGTTGTTGTTAGGTGCCATCAAGTCAATACCGACCCACAGTGACCTTATGCACACCAGAACAAAACACTGCCCAGTCCTATGCCAACCTCACTACTATTGCCGCACTTGAGTCCATCAATGCTACCACTTGGCCACTCCATCTCGTTGGGGGTCTTCCTCTTTTTCTCTGACCCTCCGCCTTACCAAACATGATATCCTTCTCCAATGACTGGTCCCCCCTGACAATATGTCCACAGTATGAGAGACGAAGTTTGGCCATCTTGGCCTCCAAGAAGCACTCTGGCTGCACTTCTTCCAAAACGATCTATTGGTTTTTTTGGCAGCCCAATATTCTCCTTTCAGTATTATCTTTCAATATTCTCCTCCAACACCATAACTCAAAAGCATCAATTCTTCTACGGTCTTCCTTAGTCACTGTCCAGCTTTCGCATGCATATGAGGTTATTAAAAATACCATGGTTTGGGTCAGGCGCACCTTAGTCCTCAAGCTGACATCTTTGATCTTCTACACTTTAAAAAGGTCTTGTGCAGCACATTTGCCTAATGCAATACGTTGTCTGATTTCTTGACTGCTGCTTCAGTGAGTGTTGATAGTTGATCCAAGAAGAATGAAGTCCTTGGCAATTCAATCTTTTCTCCATTGATAAGAATGTTGTTTATTGGTCCAGTGGTGAGGATTTTTGTTTTCTATACATTGAGATGTAATCCAAAGCGAAGGCTGTGCTCTTTGATCTTCATCAGTAAATGTTTTAAGTCCTCTTCATTTTCAGCAAGCAAAGTTGTGTCATCTGCATATCGCAGGTTGTTAATGAGTCTTCCTCCAATCCTGATGCCACATTTTTCTTCTTTTAACCCAGCGTCTCAGATTATTTTCTCAGCATATAGGTTGAATAAGTACGGTGAAAGAATACAACCTTATCACACAACTTTTTTAATTTTAAAACATTCAGTGTTCCCATGTTCTGTTCAAACAACTGCTTCTTGGTCCAGGTACAGATTCCTCATGAGCATAATTAAGTGTTCCAGGATACTCATACTTCACAGTGTTGTCCATAGCTTGTCATGATCCACACAATCAAAACCCTTTGTATAGTCAATAAAGCACAGGTAAACATCTTTCTGATATTCTCTGCTTTCAACCAAAATCCGTTGGACATCAGCAATGATATCCCTCATTCCACGGCCTCTTCTTGAGGCCTTGAATCTGGCTTGAATCTCTGGAAGTTCTCTGTCAATGTATGATTGTAGTTGTTTCTGTATTATCTTTAGAAAAACTTTACTCGCATGGGATATCAAAGAGATTGTCCGATGATTTTCGCATTCCATTTGGTCACCTCTCTTTGGAATGGGCACAAATATGGATCTCTTCCAAACAGTTGGCCAGATAGTTCCAAATTTCTTTGGTCCCTCCTGACAATATGTCTGAAGTATGAGAGACGAAGTTTGGCCATCCTGGCCTCCACAGAACACTCTGACTGCGCTTCTTCCAACACAGATCTATCTGTTGGTTCTTTTTGGCGAGTAGATTTATTAAATTTCTTTGTTTTTATATTGAAATTTCTTTTTATCACTGTATGCTTAAAACAATTTGCTATAACTTAAAATCACCTTGACTTCCTCTCTACATAGAAGTCCTGTAACTAACTACACCATTTATTTCCTTTTTTTTTTTTTTTTAAGTTATCATCATTTGCAACTTAATGTCTCTGGTTCCTTGTAATTATTAGTTTTGCAGCTTTGACTTTTGTCAAATCTTGATCTGGGTTGATTTCTGGATACTGCTGCTGTGTGTCTTGTTGTCGGCTGTTGTTTGTTCTCTGTCCAAAGGATTTCCTTCATCATTTATATTAAGGTGGGTCTGGATACACAAATTCCTTTAATTTCTGTTTATCTGGGAATGTCGTAATTTTGACATTATATTTGAAGGATAACTTTGCTGGATCTATAATTCTATTTGGCTTTTTTTTTTCTTTTTATTTCACAGTTTTATATGTCATCTTATTATCTTCTTGGAGTCCTGGTACAACACTGTAAGATAAGCACTGTACTGCAAGGACAGTTTGAACTGCAAGGTCAGTAGTTCAAACTTAGCAGCCACTCCTTGGGAACTCTATGCAGGTTTGCTCTGAGTTAGAACTGATTTAATGGCATTTAACAACAACAAATTGTGTTCTTGCCTACATGGTTTTCTTATGAGAAATCAGACCTTAGGCTTACTGAGTCTCCTTTGTAGGTAACATTTTTTCAAGTTGCTTTCCGGTTCTTTTTTTTGTTTTGTTTTATGTTTTAGAAAGTTTGCTTATGATACATCTTGGTGATTATGAAGTCTCTGTATGGGGTTTGTTGAGCTTCTTGAATGCATATCTTCTCGTATTTCATGGTCGGAGTCCTGGTGTGGTGCTGTGGGTTAATGCGCTGGATTGCAAGGTCAGTTTGAACCACAAGGTCAGAGGTTCAACCTCACCAGCCACTCCTCAGAAACCCTATATAGGTCACAATGAGTCAGAACTGACTCAATGGCACTTAACAACAACAATAGGATGATATTAGGGGTGTTTTCTTCCAAAAAAGCATTGAAAACTTTCTCTGTGCTTTTTATTTTCTCTTTCTGTTCTGGAATTTTGATCACATCTAAGTTATTCGTCATAACGGTGTTCCACAAAATTTGTAGGCTTTTTTCTTCTTTTCCATTTTTGTTGTTGTTGTTGTTGTTGTTGTTGTTCTTTTTTCTGATTGTTCCTTTAACAGATTATTATTAAGAGATTTGTCTTCAGTTTGGCTAACTGGGTCTTCCATGAACTCAATTCTACTTCTTTGCCCTGTAAGGGTATATATTATGTATTTCTGAAATTTTAGTACTAATCTCCTGGGTTTCTAGTTGCTGGTTTTTTTTTTTTATAATTACTAAGTTTCCATTTTTCTTTTCAATTTGTTCTTGTATTACTTTTCTGAATTCATCTATAGCTTTGTCTGCATTTTCTTTGATTTTGCCTGTGGTTTCTTAACCTCTTTCTTCATCTGCTGAAAGAGCCTAAGTATAAATCCTCTGAGTTCTTCATCTGTTACATCAGGTAGTCCAATAGTATTTCTTCCTTTGGAAGATATTCTGATCCTGTTTGTGGTCCCTTTTTTGTTTTTGTTTTTGTTTATGGGTGTTTTTTGGTTGTTGTTTTTTTTGTTTTGTGTTTTGCCATCTTGTCCTGTTGTGTGTATGTGAGTGTGGTTTGAAGTTGTCTGTTATCTTTAAGACATTATGACATTATTGTATTAATCTGTTGATTGTATGTTGGTTTGTTTCGCTCTGGTTTTTTGTTTTGCTTTAATATATCCAGGCAACTTTGGTCATTGGTTTGGCAGCTCTGGGGCACTCACCACCTATCTCTGGGAAGATTTGGTATCAGGTGAGAGTGTGGGCACAAGTGTCTGATCGCTTGCTGTCCAGAGTATCTGTATATATACATAAATAAAGGGGCTTCTAAAAAGTTCATGGAAGCATTCCATTATCTAATAATTCCATTTTTTACAAACTTTAAAAATCCCCTCATACATGCACACACATATATTGTTGTTAAGTGCCAGTGAGTTGATTCCGACTCACAGAGCTCCTGTATAGGGTTTCCAAGGAGCGGCTATTGAGTTTGAACCACCTACCTGAGATTCAGGAATCCTAGTGTGGCACTGTGGGCTAATGTGTCAGACGGCAAAGTCGTTTGAACTGCAAGGCCGGTGGTTCAAGCTCACCAGCTGTTCCTTGGAAACCCTAAACAGGGTCACTATGGGTCATAATTGACTCAACAGCACTTAACAACAACAACAACCTTGTGATTCAAATTAAACTTGCAATCCAGTGCTTATCCTACAGCACTACACCAGGACAAGGGAGGAGGCTGCTTCAAAAAGTTCATGGAAAAATGGAATTAAAAGATAAAGTGATTTTTCCATGAACTTTTTGAAGCCTTCCCCTTTGTATGTATGTATATATATATACATATACACAGAGAGTGAGAGAGTCCTGGTGTGGCACTGTAAGATAAGCAAGCGCTGGACCTCAAGGTCTGTGGTTCAAAACCACCAGCTGCTCCTTTGAAATCCTATATAAGGTCATTATGAGTCAGAACCAACTCAACAGCACGTAAACAAAAACAACATATACAGAGGAGTCGGTTCTGAGTCATAGTAACCCTGTTAAAGAGCTTCCAAGGAGCGACTGGTAGATTTGAAGCAGACCCTGCAGTTAGCCGTCCCGTGCTTATCGTACGAGGCCATACCAGGACTCCGTAAATATATACTTACAACATATGTATATGTTGTTGTTAAGTGCCATTGAGTCATTTACGACCCTGTATAGGATTTCCATGAAGCGGCTAGTGAGCTTAAACCACCGATCTTGCAGTTCAAACCAACTTTGTAAACCAGCGCATTAACCCACCGTCCCATACCAGGACTCATACATTTGTGGGTGTGTGTGGTGTGTATTGGTTGTGTTCCCTCAAGTCAGTTCTGACTCACAGCGACCCTGTATAGGATTTTCAAAGCTGTAAATCTTTACAGGAGTAGAAAACCTTATCTTTCCCCCAAAGCAACTGGTAGATTCAAACTGCTGACCTTGAAGTTAGCAGGCCAGCTCATTAGGGCTCCTTTATATATATATATAAAGGCTGCAAACCTTAAGGTCAGCAGTTCGAAACTACCAGCTGTTCCACGGGAGAAAGATGAGGCTTTCCGCTCCCGTAAAGATCTACAACCTCGGAAACCCTGTACAGGGTTGTTGTGAGTTGGAACCGACTCAACAGCCCTTAACAACAACATATGAATACAAATGGACTCTTGGCATGGTACTGTAGAATCAGCACTGGTTTGTGAACCACAAGGTCTGCAGTTCAAATCCAGCAGCTGCTCCTCAGAAACCTTATATAGTGTCACTATGAATCAGAACCAGCTTGTAGGCACTTAACAACAGCAACGTGAATACAAATAAGAAATACAAATGCTGATACTTCTTAGATAAAACCAGTTATCTAACAGAATTACTTTCCTTGGTTTGAAATCTTAGGGTCATACTCTTATAAGACAATTTGGACAATTGGCATGAGAAACTGTTTTAATTTTCCTGGAATCCAGATTTCTAGGTCCATGGGCTGGGGGGCCCCACCCAGGCCATTTGCCTTCAGGTATCCTCTTGATCCTTGAGACTTGAAAGAACTGTTTTTTCTGGAGTCACCTTCAGTCAGACAACAGCCTAGTAAGCAGCTTAGTGGAGACTGTTTTGTGTGGGCATTGAGCTCTTTTAGAGAATGAGCTATATAAACCCAGTTTTGAGAAGCAGGAACTTCAGGGGTTTGACTGGAAGCTGTGTTTAGGATATATGTTGTTTTAAGTGCCATCGAGGCAGTTCTGACTCATAATGACCCTGTATAGGGTTTCCAAGGAGCAGCTAGTGAGTTTGAACGCCGACCTTGTAGTTCAAACCAACCTTGCAGTCCAGTGCATTATAGTGCCACACCAGGACTCCTTTAGAATATATGTTGTTGTTGTTGTTGTTAGGTGCCATTGAGTCAGTACTGACTCATAGCAACCCTATTCACAACAGAACAAAACATTGTGTGATCCTGGGCCAACCTCACAATTGTTGCCACGCTTGAGCCTATTGATGCTGTCACTTTGCCAATTCATCTTGCTGGAGGTCTTCCTCTGACCCTCCACCTTACCAAACATGATATCCTTCTCCAGCAACTGGTCCCTCCTGACAATATGTCCGAAGTATGAGAGAAGAAGTTTGGCCATCCTTAGCCTGTCCACAATGACGTTGTTTTTACAACTTACTGACCTTGAATCTGTGAGCGTGCTCAGAGAATCTAACATGGAAGGAATTGACAGTGACTGTCAGGAGACTACCCTGCCCAGATCCCGCCTATATAACCTGTTGTCACTGTCCCTTCTTCAGAGCACCTTCCTAATATTGCAGTTGGATGGTGCCTGATTCTAATCCTATCTACTCTATTAATATAATCTGGTACATTAATTTGTAGTGTTTCTCTGTGCAGTTAGGTTTTTAACAGGCATAAGATAGTTCATAAAATTAATGTTCTATATCCTAATTTGATGAGTGTGTCTGGGATCTTAAAAGCTTTTGAGCAGCCTAAATACTGGAGCAAAAGAAAAAGAAGAAACCCAAGACTCAGAGATAGAAACAGTTTACAAGAATAAGTGTCTCGATGAACCACTGCCTCCTCCTTGAAACCAAAAGAACTAGATTGGGCCCAGCTACCACTGGTGTTAAGGAGCTCTGGTAGTGTAGTGGTTACGAATCGGGCTGCGAACCTTAAGGCCAGCAGTTCGAAACTACCAGCCGCTCCGCGGGAGAAAGATGAGGCGTGCTGCTCCCGTAAAGATTTACAGCCTCGGAAACCCTGTACAGGGTCGCTATGGGTCGGATCCGACTCGATGGCACTTAACAACAACAACAACCACTGGTGTTGGGAGAAAGATGAGGCGTTCTGCTCCGCTAAAGATTTACAGCCTCGGAAACCCTGTGCAGGGTCACTATGAGTGGGAACCCACTCCACGGTACTTAACAACAACAACCTCTGGTGTGGGGCTGTGAGTTAATGCGCCATACTGCAAAGCCATTTGAACTGTATAGGGTCCAGCTGCTCCTTGGACCCTATACAGGGTCACTATGGGTCAGAAATGACTCTGATGGCACTTAACAACAACAATTACTACGTAATTTCCTGACTGGGGTCACAGAAGGTGGATCCTGATACAAAGGAAGAAAAATGAGGAGGTAACTTCAGATTCCCAAAGAACCAGCCTTGCTGGGCCCTCTGAGACTAGAGGAATCCCGACTATTGCCCTGAACTATTCTTGAAACCTTGAAACCTTGAACCTCAATTATCCTCTGAAGTCACCTTTTAACTAAACAAGTTAATTCAAAAAATAAAGACTGCCACCCTTAAGTACTGTGCTCCTTTACAAAATTAACTCTATGAGTTCGAGTGGATGACGAGATTGGAAAGCAGTGAAGCAAAGTCAATGAAATGGAAATGGAAGGACCGGAATGAAAATAATGTGAATGTTGCCACAATGTGAAGAATATAACCTAGGTCACTAAACTGTATGTGTTGCCAAACCAAAATGAGGGTTTGCCGCCTGTCACTGTATCAGTCACAGAGAGGGGGAAGAGATCCAATCCAAGCTTTATTAGCAGAAAGCCAGCAGTCTGGAGGACAGAGAGAATAGCTTCTCAAAATCGTCCTGCTCATTGCAAAGAGCAGTCGCATTATATAGGGTAAGTTACATTTGGATGTACACTTCATCTATTTTAACATCAAGATAGCATTCTTTGGAAAAAGAAACAAACCAACAAACTTCCTCAAACATTCCACAGTTAGGTTCTCAGCTGTTTAATTCCTGAGATAACTATTTAGGTGGGTTTAAGCACATCCTATTCTCCTTGTCCTGTTCACCTTCTAGGACCAAAAGGTCATTTTGGCTAATTTTTAAACTTCCTCATTTGAGATAGGTCCCAGGTTTGAGAATGGCAGGGTCTTCATTTGAGACCTAATAGCTAAACTGACTCGATCCAGGATAGCATATGTATGTATGTATGTATGTTGTTGTTGTTAAGTACTGTGGAGTCAGTTCTGACTCATAGCGACCCGTACAGGGTTTCCAAGGCTGTATATCTTTACGGGAGCAGAAAGCCTCATCTTTCTCTCACAGAACAGCTGGTGGTTTCAAACAGCCTACCTTGAGGTTAGCAGCCCAAATCATAATCACTAGGCTACCAGAGCTCCTTATCATATGTATAGGAACAGTTGAATAGAAACCTGTCCTGCTCCATATAGTTACATAAAAAATGCAATAAGAATATTTTGTAAAACATATCCAAATGCCTCCTAATACACCAGAACAAGTATCAGCAAACTGCACAGCTCTGTGGGCTCTGGACTTATCCCCAAGCCTAGAGATATTTTTTTGTTGTCACGGTCAACTAACTCGAAAAAGTGAATACCCACACTCACCATGCAAAGCCTTATAAAAACTTCAGATTCTCTTGAATGTCATATTTGCATCCTGTGTTATTTTCTAGAGATTCTTCAGACTGGCATGCAGCCAAGTTTTACATTTTCAACTAATTTAAAATGTTAAAGGATGCAGACAGGAAAAGACAACTCATTATAGTAAAAAGATCAGATGCCTTTGAAAGGGGTATTGCCAAACTAAATTGAGCATTGGCAACTGCTTCAATATGTCCCTGTTACTACTTTAGGATTATGATCTTCCATTCTCAGACCTGGAACCTGTCTCATTTTGCAGTTAGTGGGTCCCTGAGAAATGAAATTTCACTTGAGCTTTTTCTGACGCTCGCTCTTGATGAAACAGAATGTACGTAGTTGCCTTAACCTGATTCAGGATTTTGTCTTAATTGTGAGCCCATTGTATGCCAGGCTTTTTTGTTTCTAATTATTATTATTTTATATTATTTTTGTTGGTGAAAATATACAAAACAAAACAAACACCAGTTCCACAATTTCTATACTGACACTGATTGTGTTGTTGTTAAGTGTTATCAAGTAGGTTCTGACCCATAGCAACCCTATATAGGGTTTCTGAGAAGCAGCTGGTGAGCTTGAACCTTGCAGTCCAAATGGGTTTGCAGTCTGACGCATTAGCCCACAGCCCCACACCAGGCCTCCATGATATTGATTACATTCTGCATTTTGTGAAAGCATTGGCGCTATTCCTTTCTGAATTATCCCACCTCCATTTTTAAGTTGAATTCACTGGCTCTCAGCTTTTCATCCAATCTTTTGAGTTGCTAATGTCAGTTTGATCTTTGGAAATCCTATACAGTGTCGCTATGGGTCAGAATTGACTTTACAACAATAAATTCTTCAAAAGGGCCAGATGGTCAAAGCAGACATTCTTTACTAATTAAACAGAACTGTTGTTTGGCTTAAGGAGTCCTGGTGGTGCTGTGGGTTAGGCATTGTGATGCTAACTGTGAGGTCAGTAGTTCAAACCCACCAGCTGCTCCTCTAGGAAAAGATGAAGCTGTTTGCTCCAGTAAGAGTTACAGTCTTAGAGTCCCTATATAGCATTTCTATGAGTCAAAGTCAACTCAGTTGGCAGTAGGATTTTAAAGAGAAGTCAGGAGATCATTTCAGGTGAAGGTTTAAAGATTATCTCAGGTCAGTAGTTTCACGAGGCATGCCAAGCTTTGACTCAAAAAATACTCATTGAGAATCTCATATTTGCTGTGCTCAGTGCTAAGTAATCAAAGACAAAGAAGAAAGAGACGCTTCCCTACCCCTTACAGAGTTTGCTGTCTAGTGAGAGGGAGGCAATAAAATGCTAAACCGAAAACTAAATGTAAAATTGGCACTTGTGATAAATGCTGAAAAGTTACAGATTATAGCTAGAGAGACCAGGATTGGTAGCCAGAGAAGCCCTCTCTGAAGAGGTGACAAGCTGAGAGCTGAAGGGGTTAAAAGAAAAAGTCATGCAAACAAAGTGTGTGTGTGTGTGTGTGTGTGTGTGTGTGTGTGTGTGTGTGTGTATACAGACAAGCAGGGTGATCCAAGCAGAGGGAACAGCGTATGTGGGTAGGGCTTGGTATATTCAAGGAACTGGAAGAAATCCAACATGACTAAAGACTGCACGGAAAAGTGGCCTGAGTCCTTATAGGCCTTAGATACACGGACTCTTTTTCCCTAAGTACAACAGGAAGCTAGCCAAGCCAATGGTTCCAATTTCAAGTTTAAAATATTTACTCAGCACTGTGATATGCGTTTTGAAACACACTTTACCTGAAGCCTTCACTACATACCAGTTCCTATAGTAAACTTTTTGAAATACATTATATAATCCTGAAAATATTCTCAAAAGTTAAGTATCATTATAGTTATTATGGTAGCTAGTGTTATTATATTCACATTTTACCCATGAAGGAACAAAATCTCAGAGATACTATGTTCTGCAAAAAATTAAAAAGTCTTCCTTTCCATTCAAAATATCTTGACCTGCAACCTACCAGTATTCATAATAAACACTGCAAATACTGTTGTGAAGTGTCATAGAGTCGATTCCAACCCATAGTGCCCCCATATAGGGTTTCCAAGGAGCAGCTGGTGAGCTTGAACCACACACCTTGCTGTTCACACTGACTTTGCAGTCTGACACGTTAGCACACAGCGCCACACCAGGACTCCCTGCAAATACTACTTCAGCTTAAATCACTGTATATGTGTTGAAGGTAATAGTCGCATCTTTCTCCCACAGAATGACTGGTGGGATTGAACCACCAACCTTATAGTTAGCAGTCCAGTGCTTAACCCATTACGTCTTGTGTCAACTACCAGGGCTACTTGTATCAACCCAGGCTCCCACTTAAATGTCAATATTTTACCAGAGTAAGTTAATACAGCATTAACAGCTACTCATTCATTGGGAATGAATCTAGTTCTCAGGTAAATGTAGTTTCAGAAAAAGAAAGGTTAGGATTTCTATACAAAGAAGGAAAGGTTAGGAAACTGGAGAGGTCCACATGGGATGTCACCAGAATCTAATCCCCTGGGGCTGAATGATCCTGGAGGGCAGCGAGAGAGGCTGATAAAGCACACAGACATGGAGGTAAATTGTCACTGGATAGTTTTCTGGTCCCAAGGTTTACCTGAGATTGTCCTCAATTTGTTCACATTAGGGTTATTATTGTTTGAACAAAAGAATAAGTAAATGCTCTTACTTTTCTAGTGAATTAACTTTTTGTCTTGGCAACAGAACTTGATTTGGAAAAGTCAGGTAGAGCAGGATGAGGCAGTGTAGTGGGGTGGGAAGGGCCAGGTGCGGAAGCCTACCAGTAAAGAGATCTAATTCTTGTTGTTAAGTGCTGTTGAGTCGATTTTAATTCATACCAACCCTGTGTAGGGTTTTCCAGGAAGCCGCTGGTGGGTTTGAACCACTGATCTTGTGATTATCAGTCCAGTGTTTATCCTACAACGCCACACCAGGACTCCCTACTAGCTAATATAATCCTTGGACAAGTCACACAGCTTCCTAGCTTCCGTTTTTTCATTGATAAATGGGAACAATAATAGCGCTTATGCTGTAACCTATTGCTATATGGGGATAATAGATTTACCTCACAGTGCTGTTATGTGAATTAAAGAAGTAAATGGGCTGGCAGCTAATAAGTGCTAAGATGTATAACCACTGAATGGAACCCAAATGGAAAATTTCCAGAAACCACAGACCTTTCCGAAATGCAAATCTAGTGGACACATACAACATTGATGTCCTTAACTCCCCCCTCAGAGACCTGAACCAAATACTCAGAGCTTCCTTCTTCTAGATACTTAGTGTGTGGAAGGTATTTTTCTAAGTGTTTTACATACATTGACTTGCTTCACCTCATAACAATCCTATGCAGTAGTAGATAATGTTATCCCTGTTTCAGAGATGGAGGAATGAAACTGGAAAGTAGCCTATTCTAGAAGAGACAGCCACCAAAGGATGGAGCTGGGTTTGAACCCAGGCATTCTGCTTCCAGGATGATCTCTACAGTCACATTGTTGTTACTGTTGGGTCACAGATCCTATGACCCAGTAGTTCTGGTGTGGTTCTATGGGATAAAGCATTGGACTGCAATGTTGGTTTAAAGCACAAGGTTGATGGTTCAAAGTCACCAGCTGCTCCTTGGAAACCCTATACAGGGTCACTATGGATTGGAGCACTGAACAACAACAACCCATTACCCATGAACAATAGAGCAAAACATTGCATGTACTGCACCATCTTTATAATCTAGTATGGTCCAGCCCATTATTGCAGACACTAATTTTGAATGCTGTTGTGATCCATAGGGTTTCCATTGGCAATTTTCAGAAGTGGGTTTCCAGGACTTTCTTCCTAGTCCATCTTAGTCTGGAAATTCCACTGAAACATTTCCATCATTGGTGATCCTACTGGTATTTGAAATACTGATAACACAGCTTCTGGTATTATAGCAACAAAAGAACCACCTGAGTACAGGTAGTGGATTGGAGGATGGGTACATCATACCACCTCTCACATCCAGACTCATCCTGATGAATATATGTGATTGAAAAAAGCTAATAAATAAGCCCAGAAGTTGCTGCTGGAAAATGGTCCACCTGGTCACTTCACTGTCTGATGCTACAAAGATTTCAAATTCTCCCGTAGGAAGACAAAGGGAGAAAAATCTAAAGTTAAGAGAAGAAAGAGTCAGGAGAGAAAAAGATAAATTCTAGATGAAGCAAGCATGTTCATAATTTTATTTTTCTCTTACCCTAATAATAAATTGTGCCTTTAATTATAGAGACTATTTTGTTCTGTTATAGCCTTTAGCAATAACCAAGAGAGCAGTCCCACACTTAACAGAGACGAGCAACATGAAGAAAGGGTTGAGGACCACTCAGAGGCAATTTCTGTTTGGGTTGGGTGGGGAGCAGCAGGTTTGGTATATTATTGGATTATTTGGAGAGGGGGTAAGGGGAATGTGGGGACTGTCTCATAGCCAGGAAATCAAGTGCAGTCCTCTAAATCATCCATATCTGCCAGCTCGTCTAGCAGGCAAAATGCCCAAAGGGAACGAAACGCCACATCTGCATTGTGTCACACAGCCAGCGGCTGCAATAGAGAATGAGGAAATCACATGCTTCCACCATCCGTGGGCATTTTCAGAATATATTAGAAATTGAACAAGTAAGTGATGCCCTTTTTCTCTTTTAAAAGCATAGCTTTCCCATCATTTAAACAGTTTGCCTCCATACCATATATAATCACCTTCTCAGACATATAGGTCCTCTGTCACACCCCAAATGAAATTCCTTTTCCATCCACATAAAAGTCATTTTGTAGTAACTTTTTCCCTAGTGTCATATCACTGTATTTAGCATAAACATAAGAAAGATACATGCTGGGATTGGTTTTACACTGCAAAGGTATTGTATGCAGCATTTGATAAAAATGTCTCTTGTTCCCCCAAAAGCTTCTCCAGAAGCATGAAGTGTCTATTACATCATATTGACAAGATAAGATTCAGTGTTTGAAAATGTGGGCTAAGGAACCTTAGATCAACCCAACGCACATCTCATCATGAGCCTAGAGCATTACTACTACAGAAATGGGTTCCTGAGAGGTGGTCTGCAATCATGCTTCCCAGAGCTCTTGAGAAACGGAAATAGAGCCTGTCAGTCAGCAATTGCTGTCATGTCCAAGCCCAGGAATTGTGTGGTGAACTAAAACAATGCAACCAAAAAACCTAGGGAGTCAGACTAAAGCAACAGATATTGTTATTCATTCCCCCTGTTATTTTTAGATAATATAAGAGAAATATACATCTACATATACACACTCAATGACAAAATAATCCCAGAAAAATCTATTTCCTTCACTGTAAAAAGTGTAATCACCAGCAGTCTGTCAGTTTGTCACACTGTACTGGCTTGCATATTACTGTGATGCTAGAAAGTATGCCACCAATATTTCAAACATTAACCTATGGTGAAAAGATTTCAGTGGAGTTTTTTGATGAAGACAGACTAGAAAAAAAAGCTCTGGCAATTTTCTTCCCAAAATCAGCCAACGAAAGACTTAATGATCTCAACAGAATGCTGTCTAACTCATTTGCTTTGGTCATATCATTGTTGTTGTTAAGTGCCGTCTAGTTTGTTCCAACTCACAGCAACCCAGAATAGGGTTTCCAAAGAGCAGCTGGTGAGTTTGAACCACCAATCTTGTGATTCAAACTGACCTTGCAGTCCAGTGCTTTATGAGAGATTAATTGCTAGAGGAGAACTTCACATCTGGTGAAGTGGAGGACTGGCAAGGGTAAGGGACATGAATTGCCATAGTAGCTGCAGTGATGACCTGAAAGACGCCAGTGCAGGATGACGCAGGACTAGGGGTCAGTTTGTCTTGTTGTATGTCATTCACCATGAGTCATAGTCAACTCAATGGCAGCCAACTGACCATCTACCTAAGAAGGGTAAGCTAGTCTCTTTTTCCCTGATGTTCTTTGACTCCATTTGCTCTGACTAGATCACGATATGAAGCATCATTTCCCTTAAAATTGTCGTCAGTGAAGTTCAGTGTTCCCCCAGGCTTCCCTCCCCTCTCCATCCTGTTGTTGTTGTTAAGTGCTGTTGAATTAGTTCCAACCCATAGCGACCCTGTAAAGGATTTCCAGGGAGCGGTTGCTGAGGTTGAACCACCGACCCTGAAGTTCAAACCAACTTTGCAATCTAGTGCATTAATCCACAGTGTCACACCAGGACTCCTCTCCATTTTAGGGCCAAGAACAAAGGAAAGCCTCCCCAAAGTCACGTTAAACCATTTTCTTCCACCCTATTTCTAAAATCCTTTGCCCTTTGAAACTTGTATTTTCTGTCTTCACTACCACATACAAGCCCCTGCCATGCACCAGCCTCAGCCACTCCCCTCATTGATTTTAGTAGTTGGTTGGTAGTTTCTTCTCCATTAGCGTTCACACTAATTACCCAGCTCCAGTCTACCATCTGTGATTTCCCCAGCCTCAAGACCCATATCTCCATTTCAGCAACTATGGGAAATACAATCCCGGTTCCAACTTCCCTAAGAACTCCTTTAAACGGGAATTCCTGAGAAGGAGAGTTCTTACATGCCCTCTGTCATAGTTTCCTCATAGTTGGAGCCTGCTGCTCCAAATCCCTCAGGTTCACTATAGAGATCTTTTCCTTCCTACTCTGCTTCCCCAAGATAGTCTTATTGCAAGCTAACACTCAGTCCTAGTGATCAATGAACTACTGAAAGTGGGTGGTGAGTGAAGAAACAGAGTGGGACAGGAAAGTTAGCATTGGGCATTCCTTGCAACCTCTTCTCCCAACACTCTTAGTGACTGCTCCATGACCTCTAAGCATGGGGTTATTCACTGTTCCCAGGAAATCTCAGGCTATTCCTGCCTCACATCTGCACACTTCTCCATTCTGAAATATCTTTCCCCAGGTCAACTCCTGCTCACTTTCCCAAACACAATGCAGATATCTTGCTCTCTAGGAACCTTCCCAGACTGTCCGAGCTACAAGTTGGAAGCAACTTATCAAAGTAAGAGCTTATTATATACTCACTTATAGTAATGAATTGTTGTTATTGTTGTTGTTAAGTGCCTTCAAGTAGGTTCTGACTCATAGCAACCCTGCATACGGTTTCTAAGGAGTGACTGGTGAGCTTGAACTACTGACCTTACGGTTCAAACTGACCTTGCAGGCCAGCACATTAACTCACAGCACCACACCAAGACTGAATGTATAGTATACATTCAATAAAGGACAGTTGTTATTGTTGTAATTAAGTGTTAGCTATCTAAGGGTCTGTGAACACAGACCTAGTGTCCCAGGTGGTGCCAGACTGACTTCCTACATATCTTAGATGCTCCATAAATCTTTATTACATGAATGAAGAAATTTCCAGGTACAGGAAAGGACAGAATGTGATTTTAGTACCTTGGCAACAATAGTTACGGAGTGCCTATTACATATAAAGCACTAGTGATACATGATGTGCAAGATAAGCTTGGCCTCACTTTGCTGCAGCTCACCACGGGGAGGGGAATCGGGCAAATGAACTGGCAGTGTCAGCAAAGTATGATCTTGCTATACCATTGGAGACCTTTAGACAACCAGACCCACACTGGAAACTTTAAAAAACTCTTTAAGGAAGCATGATAGAACTAGACAAGATAGAACTAGACTAGAATCTTGGCCTCTTGTTTAGAGGTTATTTCACTCTGATCAAGTTACTTTAACCTTCCTGAGCCATTAAATGGAAATAACGCCTACTTTACCAGAATGACAAGAAGACTTAATAGAAGGTATATTAGTGCCTAGAGTCCTGATATGGCATTGTGGGCTAATGCATCAGACTGCAAAGACATTTGAACTGCAAGGTCGGTGGTTCAAGCTCACCAGCTGCTTCTTGGAAGCCCTATACAGGGTCCTATGAGTCGGAACCGACCTGACGGCCCTTAATAACAACATATCAGTGCCTGGTATGCAAGGGGAAATTGTTAATGTTAATTGTATCTCCCTCCCATGGCCACTCAAATGCCAAAGGAAAGGAAAAGCTTCTTTGATGTTGCAATTGTATTTCAATTTTTAAAATCATAAAAGAAAAACAATCATCACTCTTAAATATGCATAAGCTCATTTGCTTGAAAGAAATGCTTAACATGAGTCTTAAATTTCCCAACTACTTCACAATCTATTAAATGTGTGGAGCTGTTTAAAAGAATTTTGTAGCAAGACTATAGTTGTTGTTGTTGTTAGGTGCCATCAAGTCGGTAGCGACTCATAGCGACCTTATTCACAGCAGAATGAAACACTGCCCGACCCTGGGCCAACCTCACTCCTGTTGCCACGCTTGAGACCATCAATGCTGCCACTTTGCCAATTCATCTCATAGGGGATCTTCCTCTTTTCCTCTGACCCTCCACCTTACCAAACATGATATCCTTCTCAAGCGACTACTCCCTCCTGACAATATGTCCGAAGTATGAGGGACACAGTTTGGCCATCTCGGCCTCCAAGGAGCACTCTAGCTGCACTTCTTCCAGAATGGATCTATTGGTTCTTTTGGCAGCGCATGGCACTTTCAATATTCTCCTCCAACACCATAACTCAAAAGCATCAATTCTTCTATGGTCTTCCTTATTCACTGTCCAGCTTTCGCATACATTTGAGGTTATGGAAAACACCATGGCTTGGGTCAGGCGCACTTTAGTCCTCAAACTGACATCTTTGCTCTGTAGTAGGAGGGGGAATTGGTCAAGTTATGATACTGATAGTATAAATATCAGACATCAAAATCAGTGGACATAATTATATCAATGATAAGTGTTCCAGAGAATAGCTATGTTGTTATTTAGTGCTGTCGAGTCAGTTCTGACCCATAACAACCCTGTATAGGGTTTCCAAGAAGCAGCTACTGAACTTGAACTGACAACCTTATGGTTCAAGGCGACTATGCAGTCTATCACATTAACCCATAGCTGTACTAGAAAATATTTCTATAAATAATGCTAAAATAATACATCAAAATGTGACGATTGATCACCCTTGGTAACTAGTTCATGTATGGCCTTTTTTCTTTCTACCATTCTAAACTTTCCATATTTTATGACTATGTATAATGTTTATAATGGAAAAACATATACTAAATCATTTTAAAAATAAAATAAGTTGCAATTATCAAGAAAAAAATCAACTATACAAGGAAGTCATGTTATATGATGAAAGAAATGATGGGTTTCTCATCATGGGAGGTTCAAAGTACATATATCATTCAGGGCTGTTGTAGATAAGATTCACCAGCTGACTAAGATGCCTTCCAATACCAATATTCTAAAATTTTAGTATGTTTTGTCATTATCATAAAGATTGTTGGTACTTAAAAATACCTAGGTGTAAGTTAGAAATATCATTTCTAAGTCATGGAAAAATGAATTCGAACCTCATTTTTCAAGGTCTGATATTAAGTTTTTGCTAATAATGGCTATAGTTGTTGTTGTTAAGTGCTGTCGAGTCAATTCCAACCCATAACGACCTGTATAGGGTTTCCAAAAAGCGGCTGGTGAGCTTGAACCACCGACCTTGTGTTTCAAATGCTTTTGCAGTCCAGAGCATTAACTCACAGCACTATACCAGGATTCCAATAAAGGATATGTTGTTGTTGTTGTTGTTGTTAAGTGTCGTCGAGTCAGTTCCGACCCATAGCAACCCTGTATAGGGTTTGCGAGGAGTTACTGGTGAGTTTGAACCACCAACCTTACAGTTTAAACGGCTTTGCAGTCTGACAGATTAACCATTAACCCACAGCACCACAGCAGGACTCAATAAAGGTTATAGATGTCCTCAATTTGGAATTTCTCTTCCAGCAGCTATTGTTCATTTTCTCCTACTGTGAAAGTAAACATTTGCTCTGTGCAGAAAGTTTACATTCATTACCAACTGACAGCAAGGGATTAATCTAGAACTATGATGAAATAGGAGTCCTGGTGTGGCACTGTGAGTTAATGTGCCAGACTGCAAAGCCGTTTGAACTACAGGGTCGGTGGTTCAAGTTCACCAGTCACTCCTTGGAAACCCTATACAGGGTTGCTATGGATGGGAACTGACTCAACGGCACTTAACAACAACAACAACATGATGAAATAGTATGGTGAAAGAATACAACCTTGTCGCACACTTTTTAAAATTTTAAACCATTCAGTGGTTTCCTTGTTCTGTTCGAACAACTTCTTCTTGGTCCAGGTACAGATTCCTCATGAGCAAAATAAAGTGCTCCCGAACACTCATACTTCACAATGTTGTCCATAGCTTGTCATGATCCACACAACTGAAAGCCTTTGCGTAGTCAATAAAACACAGGTAAACATCTTTCTGATATTCTCTGCTTTCAGCCAAGATCCATCGGACATCAGCAATGATATCCCTCATTCCATGGCCTCTTCTGAATCCAGCTTGAACTTCTGGAAGTTTTCTGTCAATGTATGATTGTAGCTGTTTCTGTATTACCTTTAGCAAAACTTTACTCACATGGGATATCAAAGAGATTGTCCAATGATTTTCACATTCCGTTGGGTCACCTCTCTTTGGAATGGGCACAAATATAGATCTCTTCCAATCAGTCAGCCAGATAATTATTTTCCAAATTTCTTGGCAGAGATAAGTGAGTGCCTCCTGTGCCGCCTCACTTTCTTGAAAGACTTCAAATTTTATTCCATCAATGCCTGGTGCCTTGTTCTTTGCCAATTCCTACAACGCACTTTGGACTTCCTCCTTCAGTATCATTGGCTCTGGATCATATACTACCTCTTGAAATGGTTGAACATGAACCACTTAATTTTGGTACACTGACTCTGGGTATTCCTTCCATCTTCTCTTGATGCTTTCTGCATCATTCAATAATTTGGCCAGAGAATCTTTCAATAACGAAAGTTGAGTCTTGAATTTTTTCTTCAGTTCCCCCAGCTTGAGAAATGCTAAGCGTGTTTTTCCTTTTTGGTTTTCTGAATCCAGATCTTTGCACATTTTATTATAATATTTGGCTTTATCTTCTCTAGCTGATCTTTGAAATTTTCTGTAAAACTCTTGGACCTCCTCATTCCTTCCATTTGCTTTAGCATCTCTACGCTGGAGAGCACATTTCAGTGTCTCTTCTGACATCCCTTTTGACCTTTTCCTTCTTTCTTGTCTTCTGAATTACTTTTTTGCTTTATTCATGTATGATGTTCTTGATGGCATCTCACACCTTTTCTGGTCTTTGGTCTATAATGTTTAATGTATCAAATCTGTTCTTTAGATGATCTCTAAATTCAGGTGGTATATATTCAAGGTCATATTTTGTCTCTCGTGGACTTGTTTTCATTTTCTTCAGCTTCAGTTTGAATTTGCATATGAGTAATTCATGGTCTGTTCCACAGTCTGGCCCTGGCTTTGTTTTCACTGATGATATGGAGATTTTCCATCATCTCTTTCCACAGATGTAGTCACTTTGATTTCTATGTATTCCATTCTGGTGAGGTCCGTGCATATAGTTGTCTCTATGCTGAGCAAATGATCCGAGAAGCTGGGTTATATGAAGAAAACATGGCATCAGGATTGGAGGAAGATTCATTAACATCCTGCAATAGGCAGATGACACAAACTTGCTTGCTGAAAATGAAGAGGACTTAAAACATTTACTGATGAAGATCAAAGAGCACAGCCTTTGGTATGGATTGCATCTCAATGTAAAGAAAACAAAAATCCTCACCACTGGACCAATAAAAAACATTCTTATCAATGGAGAAAAGATTGAAGTTGTCAAGGATTTCATTCTTCTTGGATCAACTATCAACACTCACGGAAGCAGCAGTCAAAAAATCAAATGACATATTGCATTAGGCAAATGTGCTGCACAAGACCTTTTGAAAGTGTTGAAGATCAAAGATGTCAGCTGGAGGACTAAGGTGCGCCTGACCCAAGCCATTGTGTTTTCAATAACCTCATATGCATGTGAAAACTGGACAGTGAATAAGGAAGACCACAGGAGAATTGATGCTTTTGAGTTATGGTGTTGGAGGAGAATATTGAAAGTGCCATGGGCTATGAAAAGAACCAATAGTTCTGTTTTGGAAGAAGTACAGCCAGAGTGCTCCCTGGAGGCCAGGATGGCCAAACTTCGTCTCTCATATTCAGATATATTGTCAGGAGAGAGCAGTCACTGGAGAAGGATATCATGTTTAGTATGTTGGAGGGTCAGAGAAAAAAAGGAAGACCCCCAAAGAGATGGATTGGCCAAGCGGCAGCATTGATGGACTCAAGTGTGGCAACAGTAGTGAGGTTGGCCCAGGGTCAGGCAGTGTTTCATTCTGCTGTGCATAAGGTTGCTATGGGTCAGTACCAACTTGATGATACCTAACAACAACAACAACACAATGAAATAGAGCTAATGCATGGTTTGGAGTGTGGTTTTTATATGTGGATGATTCAATTATTTTGGGTAGAAGGGAACTTACTTTAAAACTTTAATAAAAAATTACTGACATTTTGGATTTTACTTTTTATATTTCCACTTTGTTGTCTTTGCTTTAAATATGGCATAGTTTTGTTATGGTGTTAGTTTGTTTGTTCATTTATAATATTATTTCTTATCTCTTTGAACTGCAAGGTGGTGGTTCAAGCTCACCAGCTGCTCCTTGGAAACCCTATACAGGGTTGTATGGGTTAGAATCAACTCAACGGCACTTAACAACAACAACATTTTCAGAATATGTTCTCTGGCATTCTGTGCCAGTTAAGAAAGCAGTATAACTGATTGGTTCAATCTGGAGATTGACCATTAGATCCATACTTCCTGAATGGTGTTTTTCAAAGCAGTCCTTTCTCTGAGATGTTAATAGGAAAACAAGAGGTGGGGGAATGAAAGTGAGGATGGTTCTGTAACTAGACAAACACTATTATGTTCTAGTTCCTCTTGGAGATTCAGATTCCACTGTGGACTAATAAAGTCTCTGCAAAGTCCTGCATTACAGTAAGATCTTTAACTGTGTTTTGCCTAGAGTTTCTAAAATTTAGTGTACTTTTCTAAATCTAAGAAGCATTGACTGAAAGACATAGGATTATTTTGTGGACCAATGAAGATAGAAAAACTAATCACTGCTACCAGACAGCAACATGGAGTCTGTTCAAAGTAAAGCAATAGAGGTTTATTGAGGGCTAGAGATGACTCAGTCCAGAAAATATGTCCAAATTCAGAGAGTGAAATTGGATGCTCCACCAGACAATGAAAAAAAACATATTTTTGTATAGTCAGAGAAAGAACTGAAAGTTACAAAATCATAATTGGCTAAAAGACAATCAAGGAAGGCAGAGGCAAGAATCTACCAGTGGGAATTTGGCAGGGATAGGTAGATAGCATGTAAGTGGGATAACATAATTGACTAAGGTATGCATTAGAACTAAAGAAAAATGAAATGGAAAACATAAAAGATCATTATCCTAGGAATTAGTGAGTTAAAATGGACTGGTATTGACCATGTTGGATTAGACAATCATATGGTCTGCTGTGTTGTTGTTGTTGTTGTTGTTAAGTGCCATCGAGTCGCTTCTGACCCATAGCGACCCTGAACAGGGTTTCCGAGGCTATAAATCTTTTCGGGAGCAGAATGCCTCATCTTTCTCCCACGGAGCAGCTGGTAGTTTCGAACTGCTGACCTTGAGGTTCGCAGCCCGATTCGCAACCACTACGCTACCAGAGCTCCTTTCTGCTGTGTAGGGAACAACAAATCGAAGAGGAATGGCATCATATATATCAACAAAGGGAGCGTTTCAAGATCTGTCTTGGAGTACAGTACTGTCTGTGACAGGGTAGTACCCATATGCCTACAATGATGACCATGTAATACCACTATTATTCAAACTTGCACACCAACCACTAAAGCAGAAGACGATGAAATTGAAGAATTAAACTAACATCTTCAATCTGAAATTGATCAAACATGCAATCAAGATGCATTGATCATTACTGGTGATTGGAATGTGAAAGTTGGAAAGAAAAAGGGAGGATTAGAAGTTGGTATACACGGCCTTGGTTATATAAACAATGCTGGAGATGGCATGAAGGAATTTTTCAAGACTAATGTATTATTCACAGCAAGTACCTTTTTTCAACAACATAAATGATGACTATGTAAGTGGACCTCAGCAGATGGCATGAACACAAATCAAATTGACTACATCTGTGAGAAGTGATGACAGACACAGTATCTTTAGCAAGAACAGGTTCAAGGACAGACTGTGGAACAGACCATCAATGGCTCAGATGCAAGTTCAGGCTGAAGCTGAAGACATGAAAAAAAAGAGAACCAAAGTAGATAGGACCTTTAGCATTTTCTACCTGAATTTAGAGATCACTCAAGAGCAGATTTGACACACTGATCACGAATGACCAATGATCAGAGGAGTTATGGAATGACATTAAGAGCACTAAACATGAAGGAAACAAAAGGTCATTAAAAACACACAAAAAAAGAAAAAAAAAATGATGTCAGAAAAGACTCTGAAACTCACCCTTGAGTACAGAGAAGCTAAACAGACTAGAAGTAATAATGAAGTCAAAGAGCTGAACAGAAAATTTCAAAGGGCAGCTCAAAAATACAAAGTAAAATATTACAATGAAATGTGCAAAGACCTGGAGTTAGAAAAACAAAAGGGAAGAACACACTCAGCATTTCTCAATCTTAAAAATAATCTCAAGCCTCCGGTTGCAGTATTGAAGGATTCTGTGGAAAAAATATTAAATGATGCAGGAGGCATCAAAAGAAGATGGAACGCTTCTGTCGACCTGAAGATGAGAGAAAAAGAGGAGAGGTTGGTTGGTCCAAAGTGTGGTGAGACCTGTGGACTCTTGAGTGCATGGACAAAGACATAGCCTCAGAGGGCTAGAATTGAGAATAAAGCACCCAGCTGATGTGAAGTGAGGAAGATGCACAAACTTGTATATAGTACGTTTTTGACCTGGTTTCAATTGCTTAATGATCAGAACCAGAGGAAGATAAAAGGAAAATATCCTTTTTTTTTTTTTTGGATAAAGGAAACAAGTGTAAATTGCTACAATTTGATGAACTTTACCTATACTCACAGGTGCAGTAGCTCAAAATACCAACTGAGAGGCAAGGAGTCTTCACATCCAAAATCAATCCTATCCATGCACTTTACAGGATTGATAGGGATGGGCAACTTAGACATTTGCTACTTAAAATGGGAGGGGCTATCCCGGTGTGGCATTGTGGGCACTTGCATCAGACTGCAAAGTCATTTGAACTGCAAGGTCGGCAGTTTTCAAGCTTGCCAGACACTCCTCGGAAACCGGAAACCATATACAACGCCCCTATGGATCGGAATCGACTTGACGGCACTTAACAACAACAACAACATAAAAGAATGAAGTGACTAGCTTACAAGTTTTCAAGAGGGAGTTTAGTTTCAGAGTGTGTGGGGGAAGGTAGAATCCCCACTGAATAGTTTTCATCTTGTCTAGTTGAGTCTGGTAAAAAGAGATGGGGATAGGATTCTTATGATTCAATATTGAGTAATTGTTATCATGACTAATTGTAACTGTCACAACTGTAAAGGTAGAAGTTTTGTAACAAAAAGAGGGGAGTAGTTAATCTTACAGTCCAGGAACAGAGAACCCTAGAACCATCAAAGGAAAAGAGCACGAGCAGAATCTGGGACCCTAACCAGAGAAGCAGCAACAGCAGAGATGGAGACAGAGATGAGAGCATGGAGAGAGTGAGCAGCTGAGGACTCTAGACTCATGGAAAGAGAAAGGCTGTGTGCTGGCAGCCAGGTGCTTGTGGCCAGGGGCAGGCTTGCAGATTGTATCCCTTAGTTGTATAAATGATTATATATTCCTGAGTGATTTTTGTATACATCCCCCCAGCTCTCCCAAAAAGAAAAAAACAAACAAGCAACAACTGGAGGGAATAGAAACAAACAAACAAAAAACAAACTTATTATGTAATTGAAAATTCTAGATAATCATGATAAAACACCTTCCTAATTAGCAGTGACGCCTAACTTCAGACTAATTTTAGAAATTCCAAGTAGTACATTAAGAAGATCTACTAATCTAGACATTTTTTGTTATTTAAATTTTTATTCTAAAAACTATCATTTAAAACACAGAAAAGTACAAAGAATAATATAACAAACTTTCATCACCAACAAAGAAAAACTATTAGCATTTATAGCCAAAAAATAAAAATAAATATACCATGATAAATGGATAAAAGATTGAAATTGTCAGAGACTTCATTTTACTCTGTGTTCATAGAAACAGCAGTCAATATGTATTGCATTAAGCAAGTGTGTTGCAAAAGACCTCTTTTAAATGTTAAAGAGAAAAGATGTCACTTCAAGGACTAAGGTGAGCCTGAACAAAGCCATTGTTTTTTCAATCACCTCATACTCATATGAAAGTTGGACAATGAATAAGGAAGACTGTAGAAGAATTGATGCATTTGAGTTATAGTATTGGTGATTAAAAGTACCATGGACTGTTAGAAGAACAAACAAATCTGTCTTAGAAGAAGTACAGCCAGAATGCTCCTTAAAAGCGAGAACAGCAAGATTTCTTCTCTCATACTTTGGACATGTTGTCTGTCAGAGGGGATCAGTCCCTGGAAAAGGACATGTTTAGAAAAGTGGAAGATCAACAGAAAAGAAGACCCCCAATGAGATGTATAGACATAGTGGCAGATACTGTGGGCTCAGACGCAACAACTGTTACGTTGGCACATTAGATAATATACATATACACATATGTAAAAGATTTTAAAAGTTCATGAAAAATTTCATTATCTTTTCATTCCATTTTCCATGAACTTTTGAAGCCCCTTCATGCATAAAGGGGTGGAATATATAAGGGAAAGTAGACAAAGTATTGCTACTAGGGTTCCAGTTCATGCATGGGTTTATTCCAAATAAAACATGCTTAAACATGTCTCTGCGATCAGTGGATAGCAGAGTTCTCTCAATAATACACTTGTCTCAGTCTCATTAGGGTGCCTTCAAAAAACAAAACAAAAAACCCCCAATTTAAACAGTGGCTTCTGAGGGCATCTGTTGAGCCAAATAAATCCATGACAGGGAGGTCAGCTCAGAAGACTATAACAACTACTTTTGAGGACCCCAAGGAGTAACCTTGATAGATTTTCTTAAAGGGCGTAGGATCATCATAGGAGCTTATTAGGAAGATTTTTTTTTTTTTTTTATAGACAATTGAAAATTGCACTGGTAAGAAAAAGGCCACGAAAGTTGCACAAAGGAACTGTTTTTCATCACAATGCACCTGCTCATTCTTCAAAGGTAGCAAGGACTGTCCTACAAGAATTTCATTGGAAAACCTTACCCCATTTACTCTACAGCCATGATCTTATCCCTGCAGATTTCTTTTAGCTCACCAAACTCAAAGGACATTGAAAAAGAATACAATCTGAGTCTCTTGAGGATACCCAAAGTGCCCTTTTGACATTCTGTAAATCCAAGAGCACAGAATTCTTGGGGGAGTTAAAGAGATGGAGCATCACCTTGAGAAATACAGAGAACTAGATGGAGGATGTGCCGAGAAACAATACCTTCACGTTTGACTTTTTATTTTAAAAAAGGTTTCTATGGTTTTGTAGCAATACTTTTGGACTTATCCATGTGTGTGTGTGTTGTGTGCACACTCATATATAAGGGAGCTTCAAAAATTTTGTGGAAAATGGAATTAAAAAATAATAATTTTTTTTTCCATGGAATTTTTAAGTCCCTTTATGTGTATGTGAGAGAAGTGTATGATGTGCAACTAGTTTCGAACCTCAAACCCCAAGCCTCTTGGATAAGGTAGAAAATGAGAACAGATTAAAGTGGAGCCTCAAGTGGAGTTCAAGCAGTAGAGACATGAATATTTTGGTCCTTTAACATATAAACGTCTATACAAATAAAGCTAAGTCACAGATAAAATATGTAATAATTGTTTACATTGTATAAAATTAAAGACACCTCATCAGAAAGTCAGAACAAGTGAGAGAAAGAGTAAAAGAAGAAAGGAAGGCTTGTCAAATTGTATAAAATTTTGTGATAAAGACAAATTTGAAAGGACTAAAGTCCTGGTGTGGCGCAGTGGGTTAATGTGCTGGACTGCAAAGTCAGTTTGAACCACAAGGTCAGTGGTTCAAACTCACCAGCTGCTTCTCAGAAACCCTATACAAAGTCACTATGGGTTGGAACTGACTCGATGGTACTTAACAACAATGCTTACTATGAAAGCATAAAGATAGAGATGGGTCTTAGAGACCTTGCTCATCAAATTAACTTTCTTCATAGTTTTTCAAGAGTCCTGGTGTGGCACTGTGGGTTAATGTGCTAGACAGCAAGGTTGCTTTGAACCTCAAGGTTGGCAGTTCAAGCTCACCAACCACTTCTCAGAAGCCCTATACAGGGTTGCTATGGGTTGAAACCCACTTGACAGCACTAATGTCTGAAGAGAGGTACAGTGAAAACTGGGCTCAGAGGGAAGGAAGCAGCTGAATTGTTTAGGAAAATGACTACTTTATGAAGAGTCTGTCTCAGAAGTCAAATTGTGCCTAAATCTGGCCCTATGAAAGAAAACTTTTATCCTTCTAGAACCAAAGGTCATGATTAGGTTACAGGACTGAAATGATTCTTTAGCACGATAATGCTCTGGACTGCAAAGGTCGGCTTAAACCACAAAGTCAGCAGTTCAAAGCCACCAGACACTCCTCAGAAACCCTATACAGGGTCACTGTGAGTTGGAACCAGCTCAACAGCACTTAACAACAATAACATGTATCAAGCTGCCTGAATTATATGTGCTTGAGTTTGAACAAGACATATGAGTTGGCTACCCAAAATGGGGGGTGGGGGACTACAAAGGCAAGAAGTGACTGGCTTACAAGCTTTCAAGAAGGAACCTAGACCCAGAGGGCCTGGAGGAAGATAGAATCTCCAGTGAGTAGTATTCAGTCTGACTAGGCGGGGCTGATGCAATGAAATGCAGACGGGTCTCTTGTTATACAATAGTGAATAATTGTTATCAGGACTGATTGTGAGGGTCGGAAATGTAAAGATAGACGTTTTATAGCAAGGAGGGGAGTGATTAACTTTTCAGTCTAGGAGCGGAGGTCCCTAGGACCATCAAGGGAAAAGAGAAGAGAGCGGGACCCTACCCAAAGAAGCAGTGATGCCTGAAATGGAGCCAGAGATGATGATGTGGAGCGATGGAGCAGCTAGGGACTTTAGATCCAGAGAGGGAGAGCGACTGTGTGCTGAAGACGTGGGGGGCACGGGGGAAGGATTGCATGGAGGGGATTGTAACCATGGCAATGAGACGATATACGATAGAATGAATGTAAAACTAATGTTCTCCCATGTAAACTGTCACATAATTCACAATAAAACATTTAAGAAAAAAAAAAAAGACATATGAGTGTCAGTTCTGGTACAGTGGAGTAATTTGTTTCAGACTAAAGTTTCTCTGAATGAAATTCAAATGGTATATAAATACTATGGCCTAAAGGGTCTGGGGAGTGGCCTAAGGCTAAAATGTTTTAGAGATTTGACCTTTGAAAAAGGGAGCTATAACCCATAACCATTGAGTTCATTCCAACTCAAAGTGATCCTGTGTAGAGTTTCTGAGGCTATAAATCTTTACCAGAACAGAAAGCCTCATCTGTCTTCCACAGAACAGCTGGTGGAATTGAACTTTGTGATTAACAGTCCAGTACTTATCCTACAGTACCATCAGGGTTCCTTTTAGTGATATGGTTAACCAGTTAATATAACTATTATCCATTTCAAATTTATCCAAAGATGAGGAAATTGAAGTTTTTACCAACTTCTGAAATTTGAAATTCATCACATTTGCAATCAAGATACATTGCTAATTACTGGTAATTGGAATTCAAAAGTTGGAAATAAAAATGGGTCAACAGTTAAAAACTATTACATTGGTTATAGAAATAATAACAGAGATGGCATAAAAGAGTCTTGCAAGACCAAGGACTTAGTGATTGCAAATACCTCTTTTACTCAAAAAATTGTTTTCTAGCTCTGCCTTCTGGTCACTTGCTTGAGCCACTCTGCCTTGTATGATCATATGTGTTATTATCTGCGTGCCTGTATAGAAGGCAATCAAATATGCCTTTAAAGAACAAGTTTATTTTGTACTTTTTTCCCTATGTCAGAGTAAGTGTTGACATTGTTCTATTGCTGTAGATCCACCAAAATTCTAGATTCCTTTTGACATGTGGTGGTGATAGTTCTGTTCCCTGGAGTCAGTTCCAACACATAGCAACACTGCATAGGGTTTCCTAGGCTGTAAATCTTTACAGAAGCTCTCTTGCAGAATGGCTGGTAGTTTTGACCTTCTGACCTTGAGGTTAGAAGCCTGACTAGTAACCACTACATTACCAGAGTTCCTTTCATTATAGAAATAGAGATATCTTCTATATTATCTTTGAGTCATATATGCTAATGAAGTAAGCTATTTTATTTTCAAGTTATATAACCATACTTGGAGTCCTGGTGTGGTGCTGTGGGTTAATGCACGGGACTGCAAAGCTGGTTTGAACCACAAGGTCAGGGGCTCAAGCTCACCAGCTGTTCCTTGGAACCCCTACACAGGGTCGCTATGGGTTGGAACATTTCAAGATCTATCTTAAAGTACAATCCTGTGATAAGATAATATTCATATGCCTACAAAGACCTGGAGCTCTGGTAGCGTAGTGGTTACGAATCGGGCTGTGAACCACAAGGTCAGCAGTTCGAAACTACCAGCAACTCCGCGGGAGAAAGATGAGGCTTTCTACTCCAGTAAAGATTTACACCCTCGGAAACCCTGTACAGGGTCGCTATGGGTCAGAACTGACTCAACAGCACTTAACAACAACAACAAAGACCAGTTAACACCATTATTATTCAAATTTTCACACCAACCACTACAGTCAGTGATGATGATATTGAAGAATTCTACCAACTTCTTCAGTCAGAAATTGATCAAACATACAATCAAGATGTATTGATCATCACTGGCAATTGAAATGCAAAAGTTGGAAACAAAGAAAAAGAATCAGTAGTTGGAAAATATAGCCTTGGTCATAGAAACAATGTTGGAGATCACATGATAAAATTTTACAAGATCAGTGACTTATTCATTGCAAATACCTTTTTTTTTGAACAACATAAAAGACAACTATATACATAGACCTCATCAGATGGAATAGGAATGAACCAAATTGACTATATCTATGGGAAGAGTCAGTGGAAAAGCTCCATATCATCAGACAAAACAAGGCCAGGTGCCAACTGTGAAACAGACCATCAATTGTTCATATGCAAGTTCAGGCTGAAGCTGAATAAAATAAAACAAGTCCAAGAGATCAAAAATATGACCTTGAACATATTCCACTTGAATTTAGAAATCATCTCAAGAACAGATTTGATGCATCAAATGTAAGAACATCATACAGGAAGAAAGCAAAAGGTCACTCAGAAGACAAGAAAGAAGAAAAAGGCCAAAATGAATGTCAGAAAACACTCTGAAACATGCTCTCCAGTGTAGAGATGCTAAAGCAAATAGAAGATATGAGGAAATAAAAGACTTGAACAGAAAATTTTAAAGTGCAGCTCAAGAAGACAAAATCAAGTATTATAATGAAATGTGTAAAGACCTGCAGTTAGAAAATCAAAAGGGAAGTACACACTCAGCGTTTCTCAAACTAAAAGAACAGAAGAAAAAAATTCAAGCCTCAGGTTGCAATATTGAAGGATTGTATCACAAAATAATACATGATGCAGGAAGCATAAAAAGAAAATGGAAGGAATGCACAGTACTGTAGCAAAAGAAATGATTGATGTTCAACCATTTCAAAAGCTAGCATATGATCAGGAACCAATGGTAGAGAAGAAAGAAGTCCAACCTTACTAAAGGTATTGCCAAATAAAACAAGGCTTTGGGAATTAATGGAATACATATTGAAATATTTCAACAAACAGAAGTAACACTGGATGCACTCACTCATAAGTGCCAAGATATGTGGAAGACAACTACCTAGCCAACTGATTGGAAGAGATCCATATTTGTGCCCATTCCAAAGAGAAGTGACCCAATGAAATGTGGAAATCATCGGACAGTATCATTAATGCCACGTTCAAGTAGAATTTTTCTAAAGATAAAAATGGCTGCAACAGTACATTGACAGGGAACTACCAGAAGTTTAAGCCAGATTCAGACAAGGATATGGTATGAGGGACATCATTGCTGATGTAAGATGGATCTTGACTTAAAGCAGAGAATACCAGAAAGATGTTTACCTGTGCTTTATTGATTATACAAAGGCTTTGACTGTGTGGATCATGACAAGCTATGGATAACATTGCAGAGAATAGGTATTCCAAAGCACTTAATTGTACTTATGAGGAACCTATACATAGACCAAGAGGCAATCATTTGAACAGAACAAGGGGGCACTTATTGGTTTAAAATCAGGAAAGGTGTGCACAAGGATTGTATTCTTTTGCCATACTTATTCAATCAGTATGCTGAGCAAATTATCTAAGAAGCCAGATTACATGAAGAACTTGGCATCAAGATTATGGGGAAAAAATCATTAACAGCCTGTGATACACAGATGATATAACCTTGCCTGCTGAAAGAGAAGAGGACTTAAAATACTTACTGAAGAAGGTCAAAGACCACAGCCTTCAGTATGGGTTGCACTTCAATGTAAATAAAACAAAAATCCTTACCACTGGACCACTAAAATATATGATGATAAATGAAGAAAAGATTGAAGTTGTTGAAGACTTCATTTTTCTTGAATAACCACTATCAACACTCACAGAAGCAACAGTTAAGAAATCAAATGAGTGTTGACAGTGTGAAAGATGGACAATGAATACAGAAGACCATAGAAGAATTGATACATTTGAATTATGGTGTTGGAGAAGAATATTAAAAGTACCATAAGAGGGAACAACACTGGTAAAATATGCTCCCTATGAATTATGGAATAGTCGGTCATTAAAATTGAAGGGGCAACGTATACCTAAGACAACTGTGAGATGGATGGGAAGATGGGTGGGAAATAGGAGACGCATGGAGGAAATGCAATTATTGTTGTTCCACAGAGTGGATTGCAATCATTGAGATGAAACTAAGTGTTTCATTTGATGAACTTGTCTGTAAACCACCCAATTCAAAAAAAGTTTAAAAAGTAAGTAAGTAAAAGTCTGTGAAGAATGTGATGAACAACATTTAAGTTGACTTTGTCCCTGTATGCTGTGAAAATATGTAATTAGACTTCATTAACTAGCCTTGAAACCTAAATGGTAAACAGCCTCCCTAATCCCTAACCCTGGGAAAAAGATGTACTCTGACTTTTATTGTGTGAGACAAGAGTTGTTGTTGTTATGTACCGTGGAGTCGGTTCCAACTCATAGCGACCATGTACAGGGTTTCCGAGGCTGTAAATCTTAATGGGAGCAGAAAGCCTCATCTTTCTCCCACGGAGCCACTGGTAGTTTCGAACTGCTGACCTTGTGGTTCGCAGCATGATTCATAACCACTACGCTACCAGAGCTCCTTGAGACAAGAGTATTACCCTCTTAATTCTGAGAGTCTCCGAAGAGGAGATCCGGCCTGAGGGATAAACTAAGCTCTGCCTGACAACACCTACTTCAGACTCTAGGTACAAGGGACTTCTTTCAACTTCAAGCACTGGCTAAACCTTCCTATGGGAACCTCTCAACAAAGGTAAACAAATGCCTGAAGTCTAAAGATTTGGACATTAAACATTAAACTTAACCTTTTAATTGTAATTGTTAATTCTGATTATCCAGTTCTAAATGAATGTCTAGCATGACTTGCCATGACTACCTTGCAATAAACTAAATCAGTTTATGAATGTCAAAAAAAAAAGTAGTACCATGGACTGCTAAAAGAATAAACAGATCTGTGTTGGAGGAAGAACGGCCAGAAGTCAGGATAGTGAGACTTCATGTCTCATACTTCAGACAGATTATCATGGGGATCAGTCCCTGGAGAAAGACATCATGCTTGGTAAAGCGGAGGGTCAATGAGAAAGAGGAAGACCCACCCCTCACCCACAACCAGATGGATTGGCACAGTGGCAGCAGCAATGGGCTCAAGTGTAGCAATGATTGTGAGGATAGTGCAGGACCAGGCCGTGTTTCATTCTGTTGTGTTTAGGGTTGCTATACATCACACTCAACAGCACTGAACAACAACAACAAACATGTACTCAACTGTTCCTCAGAGCTTGTATAGATTAGCACTTATATTTAATTAGTTCTTAACATATGTCAGGAATTGTGCTAAACATTTTACATGAATTATTTCATTTACATACCAATCCTATATAGAAATTAGCATTCTCATTCCAATTCCTTCAAGAAATGTGAGTTACAAAGGAAGAGAAGTTTAGTACTTTACCCAACACTATACCATTAGTCACTAGACGAACTCTTTATACCCTTAACCACCACACTATTAAATAGTCTAAATACTATTTAACACCATTATATTTAGAATAATGGAATGTTAGAATAAATAATACATTAAAAAGACTGAAACAGAATTAAATTGATACACCTATGAACAGCTAATCTTTGACAAAGGACCAAAGCTTATTAAATGGAGACAAGACAGTCTCTTTAACAGATGGTGCTTGCAAAACTGGATAGTCATTTGCAAAAAAAAATGAAACAAGACTCAAATCTCATGCCGAATATAAAAATGAACTCAAGATGGATTAAAGACTTAAATGTGAATGTAGGGGAGAAAAGAGATCCCATCTTTACATATATAAACATTACGTTGTTGTTGTTATGTGCTGTGGAGTCGGTTCTGACTCATAGCGACCCTGTACCGGGTTTTCAAAGCTGCAAATCTTTACAGGAGCAGAAAGGCTCATCTTTCTCCCATGGAACAGCTGGTAGTTTCAAACTGCTGACCTTGCGGTTCGCAGCCTGATTCGTAACCACTACGCTACGTTCTACCTCCACGTAGTAACTTTTATAGGGCACAGAAAAAAAGAAATCTCCTCCCACAACCATGACTGGCAACACATATGCATGTCGGACCTATAGAAGCAGGGAGGGGACTATTGCAGGTAGAAATGCTTGCAGGCTCTGAGGCTCTCAGCGTATGACATCACAACCAAGGAACAATTAAGGGGCATGACCAGGAAAGTTCTTGTGAAGGCTAGCAGGGGTAAGTGTCCCCAAACCCATTTTTAAATATAATCTGCTTCTAACTCTGGCAGTTCAGCTGTCAGAGGTGCATGACGTACTCAAGAAAAATTGGCATCTGACCACTTAAACCTAGGTAGAAGATGGAATCAAGCTCTGTGTGACTAGAGTCGTTGGCAAGAAAAAAGTCTTCCGATTTCATGCTATGCAGTAATTTTTAAACTATCGAATTAAAAATAGGGACAAATTTAGTTCCTCGGAAACCCTATACAGGGTTGCTATGGGTTAGAACCAACTAAACAGCACTTAACAACAACACTCCATAGCATGGAGTCCTGGTGTGGTGCTATAGGCTAATGTGCTAGACTACAAGGTTGCTTTGAACCTCAAGGTTGGTGGTTGAAGCTCACCAGCCGTCTAAAGCCATAAAAACAGTAGTCAACAAACTAGACGACTAGGACTTTTCCTAAAAATTAGCCACTCATGCATAACAAAATATTTCACCAAGAGAGTAAAAAAAGATTCAACCGCCCCCAAAACAGACCCACTGCCATCACATTGCTGCCGTGACCTTATTAGGACAGAGTAGAACTGTTACACAGGGTTCCCAAGAATATGAATCTTTCTGAGAGCAAACAACCTCATCTTTTTCCCACAGAGAGGCTGGCCCACAGACCGGAAAATTTTGTCAACAACGTATCAGACTAGGGCCTAATCTCTAAAATTTATAGAAAACTTTAATCCTCATCAAGAAAAAGACAAATAATCCAATTTTTAAATGGACAGAGGACATGACCACCAGATATTTCACCAAAGAAGACATTCAGCCCATCAACAAACATGTAAAGAAATGCTCTGGCCTTTAGCCAGTGTGGTTGGTAAGTGCCATCGAGTTGGTTCTGACTCAAAGCAACCCTTGATAGGGTTTCCAAGGAGTGACTGGTACATGTGAACAGTTGACATTCCAGTTAGAAGTCCAATGCTTATCCTACAGCACCACACCAAGACTCCCATTAGCCATTGTTGTTGTTGTTGTTAAGTGTTGTTGAGTAGGTTCCAGCACATAGCTACCCTACATAGGGTATCTGAGGAGTAACTGGTGGGTTTGAACCGCCAACCTGTGGTTAGCAGTCCAGGTGCTTATTCTGTGATGCCACACCAGGATGCCATTAGTCATTTGTTGTGTTGTTAAGAGCTGTTGAGTCAGTTCCAACTCATAGTGACTCTGTATAGGGTTTCTGAGGAGCAACAGGTGAGCTTGAACCTCCGACCTTGGTGTTCAAACCAACCTTGCAGTCCATAGCATTAACCTACATAAAAACAACAAGATTGTCCTAGCATTAATAGCAAAATTCAAGAAAACAAAAAACATCATATGCTGGTGAGCGTGTGGAGAGACTGGAACCGTCGTGCACTGCTGGTGGGATTGTAATATGGTAACAAGATTGTGGAAAACATTATGGCACTTCTTCAAAAAGGTGGAAGTAGAAATATTATATGATCCAGCAATCCCACTACAAGGAGTATATCTAGAGAAATAAGAACCATGACATGAATAAACATATGCACACCCATGTTAATCACAGCACTATCCACAATAGCAAAAAATGGAAACAACCTAAGTTCCCATCAACAGAAGAATGGGTAAAAAAAACTATGGTAAATACATCCAATGGAATAATACAGAACTTTAAAGAATAATGATGAACCTGTAAAACACTTCATAACATAAATAAGCCTGGAGGGCATGCTGAGGGAAATTAGTCAATCACAGAAGAACAAATATTGTATGAAACCACTATTATAAAAAGTAAAAAAAAAAAAGGTTTTCACACAAATAAGAAATATTCTTTGATGGTTCCCAGATGTGGTAAGTTGAATCACTAACTAGAGGATGGTTATTAAGTGTCATGGAGTAGATTCAGACTCACTGTGACCTTGTATAGGATTTTCAAGGAGCTGCTAGTGGGTTTGGTTCAGTAGGATAACCTTGCAGTTATCAGTCCAGTGCTTATCCTACAGGCCTATACCAGGACTCCAACTTGGGTGAAGGGGAAGGCAATATCTACAAGGGGCTTTAAAAAGTTAATGGGAAAATTCCATTATCTTTAAATCACATTGTTTCATGAATTTTTGAAGCCCCCTCATAATAAGAAAGAATCCAATAAAAAAGGAAGACACTGGGAGGAGCACAAGAGTTAAAGGCAGCAGAGGTAAATGCTATTGTATACACAATCGTGCAACAACAGGAATCTACAAGCAGATGCATAGGTAGACATACAAACTGAATAGGTATAGAAAGGAGAATGGAACTACACCCACGAATAAATTTACACAGACATGTATATATAAAAATATCTAAATACATAAGTCCATATCAAAGTAAACATAATGAAAGTCACTGATGTCAAGATAAAGTTTATAGTAGTTGAAACCTATAACAGAAGACTATCAATTCCCCCAACACTATCTAAATGGGGAATAAACTAAACAGGTCAGAATATTGAAGTGAAATCTTACTCATAAAATCTACCCAGAAGTTAGTGGTCACTGAGCCTATGAAGAGTTCAGATCATTCCATGAGTAGGAGACAAAGGACTTCAAAAACACTAAAAAGAGGTGCACACATACACCCATACACATTAGTCTCTCCCTTGATGCACAGGGCACTTTACAGAATAATCCTGCCACTTAACGTTAGGACATTATTGGTACATTCTGAGCAGAGAACTGGAAATGGGACCACCTAACAACATTTTGACAATGGATAGCACTGACTGAGCAACGAGGCTAGTTCCACTGGACCACAGCTATAGCTTCAGTCAGCCATTCCATGAGAAAATCTACCAGTGTACCCATCAACATATTTTGCACATATGTTAATTTTAAGAATGTTGCTGTTCAGTGGTCCACTGAAACACTGTGTACATTTTTCCATGGTGAACTCATGATTCAACACCTTGAGTCTGGTATCTTTTAGGACCCAAAATGTCCTTGATAGCAGTATTTTCTGAAATAAAGACCTGAAAGAGTTAAGACAGCCTGACATATTCTCAAAGTCTAATTTAAGCACCAGCTTAATCTACCTTTGCTTATTTTTCATTTCCATTAAGTCTAGTCAATCTTGTTCTGTCATATATAAATCTTTTCCTGGAGGATTTGCTTGGTTTGTTAGAACAAAGTCAGTTTTCCATTTATTTATAAGCCCATCAATTATGCATGCGCCATACTTGAAGACTAAGTGTTCTATTTCTTTTTCTCTTTTTTTTTTTTTTTTAGATGAAATTGCAATAAAAAAAAAAAAAAAAGACTGCAAACTTACAGGAACCACCCATATCATCTCTTTTTTTGGACTAAGTTGTCACATATCCTTCCTTATGGAAATGCAATTGTTTATAATGACTAAACCAGCTGAATTGTCTGCTGTTAAAAATATAATTTAGACGTGTCTGTGTGATCTGGAGCAGAAATCTTGATTTAGAATATATCAAAGGGAAAGAAATAATCTCTCTAGCCCTCAGTATTAACCCTAATAAGATAAGGTTAGGATGATTATTTAAATATAGCTTGAAAAATAAGAGGAAAGGTATTCGATTTTTATGAACTATTTCTAGTTTGGAACAGTGCGTGTGAACTATGCCCAATTCTAAAGTAACCATAGAGGAACACAGGGAAATTCTTTAAAAAAAAGAGTTCAGAAATTAATATTCACATTACAAGTAGATATATAAAGTCAATAAGAAATTGCATAGTCATATTGAAACACATAAAGAGTGTTTAAATATGTATCTATTGGAACTGTAAACATGTAAAAATTATAACATATGATAGAACAAAGTCCCAGGGTCTAGTTAAGACAGTAAATGAAAAGAAAGAGAATCACCACAAGACCATTCTTTGCAAAGATAAAAGAAAGCTAGAGCGGAAAAGCTCTTTCCAAGGAATGAATATAATATTTTTATTTATAACCTCTAAGCACTATATCCCTAAGGAGCTCTGGTAGCGTAGTGGTTATGAATCGGGCTGCGAACCTTAAGGTCAGTGGTTCGAAACTACTCCTGTAAGGATTTACACCCTCGGAAACCCTGTACAGGGTCGCTATGGGTCGGAAACGACTCGAAGGCACTTCACAACAACAAAGCACTATATCCCTATAATCTCCATGTTTACAGTCACTGAGTCCAACCCCGAGTATCTAGAAGAAATTGTTCTGGAGCCTGGAGATCTAAAGAGCCCTCTCCCTCAGAGAGGTTGCCCCCTGTAGCCAAGTCCATCATTGCTTCTGACCCTGAACCCTGCTACTAGCATACCAGTGACTGGCTGCAAGAAAGACATGCAGAGCTGGTCCTGGTCAATCCTAGACTAGCTTTACTAGGAGAAAAAGGTAAACAGATGTGGCACAAAAAAAAGAAGGCTAAAGCTCATGAGCAGCCATGTAAGGTATAATATTAGTTCTCCCTGAAGAAAGAAGAGTGGTGAGAACTGAAGACACTTGGAATCAACTAGTCCAATAGATCAATGGAGCTTATGAACATCAGTCACCATGACTCTTAGACCAGAACTAGATGGTGCCAAATGCTACTACCAACTGCTCAGAAAGGGATCACATTAGAAGGTCCCAGATAGAGTGGGAGAAAAATGTGGAACAAAACTCAAAATTATAAAAAAAAAAAGACCAGGCTTACTGATCAGAAAGAGACTGGAGGAATCTGAGACTATGGCCCTCAACTACCCTTCAGATATGGAAAGGAACTCACTTTCATAGACCAATTTTCAGCTGAGCAGTAGATAGCTATATAAGGGACAATAGTAGGAAGGTAAGCTCACCATGGAATGGTCAATCATTCAAAATCAAAAGAGCTCAAAATAGAAATACTTGATGACTCAGCTTAGTTGCAGAATGAAGGGTTATGGTAGAATCCCCACTGAGTAGTTTTTTTCCTCTTTCCTAGAAGGATCTGGTGAAAGGGGATGGGAGACAATGGTGATAGGATTTTATGACTCAGTTGTGAATAATTGTTAACAATTGTTCATTGTAATTGTCACAACTGTAATTAAAAAAGATGAACAACTAAAAGGAGCAAGTAGGTAATCTTTCATTTCAAGAACAGATGATCTCAGGACCATCAAGAAGGAAGAGCATGAGTGGAGCATGAGAACCCTACCTAGAAAAGTGGCAACGTGTGCCTGTGGTTAGGAGGCTGATTGGCATCATGTACCCTTTGGCTGTTTAAATGAATATATATATATTTTGTTTTGGAAGTGTAAAAAAAAAAAAAAATCAAAAGGGAAGTATTTACCTAAGGTCAAAGTTGAGAAGGAATGGGAAGGTGAGTGGAATGGGAATAGGAGCCACAGGGAGGAAGTGGGATAACTGGTGTTGCATGGAGAGGATTGGAATCACTGAGATGAAACAAAGTGCATGATTTGTTGAATGTAGCACTGGTTATCTTGTCAGTAAACTTTCACTCAATTCACAGTAAAAAGTTAAAAAGAAGAAGACAGATAAGTTAACTGCATCAACAGGTCAGATAACAGCACAGCCATCTTGATCTTTTCTCATAACATTAATATTTATTGCTTTATATGAATACTGTATTGAAAGCCCAAGCATTCTGTTTACACACAGAAATTATACTATTATATACTGCTTCACAAAGGCAGTGAACACATTACATTCTACAAAATCTACTTTACAGAAATTTAAAATTTCTAAGTATCAAAAAGGTACAGCTAAAGAAACAGGTATAAATTAGGCAGACAGTAATTTTGACAGGGAAGTTGCAGTTTACATGACTTTAAATATGTGAATTTGAAAATACTGAGTTTAGAGGAATCATACTGCTTTGTGTTGATCTGAAAACATAACACTGGCTGTTGAAGAAGCATATTCAAAAATATTTAATTCACTTCAAAACATCATACAAATTATGTTGATTTCTATGCACCCCTAAAGCTTCATTCATTTAGCCCAGGTACATTACTAAAGTAATATATTAATTCTTCCATTACAGTGGTGTTTCATACCATTGGCATTTGCATACTCTAGAATAATTTTAAAATATATTTTAATATTCACAATGTTGAGAAAAGCAAGCAAAAGATCAAGGAACCTGCTCAGTTCTGAGATGGTCTTGTCAGCTTCATAAGAATTCATTCTACAAAATAGTAACCTAATATTCTAACACAATTTCCAAGATAAAGCACTTTTTTTTTTCCCATAAATAATGAAGTATCTTTCTCAGGCGCCTCAGAAGTATACAAAAATTTTTAGTTGGAACAGATTCATTGGAATGTGTTTAACCTGTTACTTTGGCAAACTGAAGATTTCCAGGGTTTCACAAGGGCCAGCTTTTATAGAATTACTCAGAAGACAAAGAAACTGTCTTCTGAAAGATGTGGACTTAAACATTACCCATAGAAAAAGTATCCACCGTATTCATCTCTTTATAGAAACAAAAATATAACATTTCCCCTGTTAGAATAATATATACATTTTTTTATTACACCAAAAAAAATGTATATAGTGTAAAACCAGAACTGTATGTAAAATACTGCATCTAAATGTTTCTAAATAATTAGTTTTGTTCCATTGGTTCATCTGTGACTTGTATGGCTTCGTCCTTTTCCATGAATGATTCTGAGAGACTCTCTCCAGTTTTACTGGAATTGGATCCCACTAATTCTTCTGTTTCATGGCTTTCAGAGCCACAACTTACAGATCCTGCATTTTCACTAACTTCTGAATGTAAATCTGTCTCAGCTTAAGACAGATCAGCTTCCTCCATTTGATAATTTTCCTCAGACGTCTCTACATTCACAGTTAAGGCATCAGATTCTTTTTCTTGATTTTTTCTTTCTGGGACCATTTCTCCTGATGTCATAAAAGACTCTTCTTCCTCTTTATTCTGGTCTTCATCCTGTTCTACACAGTGCTGTCTGGTACAACTACTTTCTTTATCTTTATCCTGAGATGAAGATGATGCTTCAGTTTCTTCTACCAAAATTGAAAAAATTTCACTAGGAGTTGTCTGACTGGCTGTCTTTCTTACTTCACTTTCTTTGTCAAATCTGAGTCTTTTCACCTCATGCCCCTCCGCCTCCACAGCATCTTTAGCTGGATGTTTATTTTTTTATAAGGCTCAGTAAGGAACTTTCTGATTCAGATGTTGATGAGTCACTGTGGGTTTTGCTCTCATTTTGCTGTATGTTTGACTCTTTGCTGTCAGTGTTCTAAGGCAAACCATTTGTTGTCATGAGGGCTGGCAAAGAAACCTTTGGCCAATTAAGTGGCCTGGGTGTGCCAGGCCCATTTATATTAGACCTTTCTGTATAACTTGGTAAATTTGCAGGAAATGTGACACCATTCATTCAATTTAAACAATTGGAATTGTTTTTCTCTGAAGAAGGATCAACACAGCCAACGACCATCACATTCTTTTCTACTCCTTTGAGAAATTTGTCTGTTCCTGTATAGTTTCTCCTTGAATCCCTTAGCAACTCACATAGCTGTTGAATAGTAAAAGGGATGCCATTAAATCCAATGATAATTTTCAGTATTCTCTCCTTCATTTCATCAAAAGGAGTATATTTGATATTAGGGTTGTGAGGACCTCTTGGTTCAGGAACAGACGTTCTGAAATCATCACTTTCAAGTTTGAAAATAAAGTAACCTTTAAATTGAAACCATTGTATCATAGTTTCTCCAGTCTTGCCTATATGACAAAAGAAATTGATCCAGGACAGGACAAACTTCCTTTTTTCCCCCCCTCTTCTCAAAATCTGGGAAGCCAGTTCAAACACCTATCTGCAGGCCCAGACCCCACAAACTGTTATTCTAAGTGAAGTTCCCAAGAATACATGGGAGCAAACACCAGTTACTGCACAGAGTCGCCCCCAAACGATGCTGGACATGGAAACATGATTCTCAAACCCTGAGATCACAATAGTCCAAGTTGGGGCCCACTGCCCTCCCATCTGTTGCATGGAAGGCGTCCACCTTGGAATGAGGGCACGTGGGGCAGGCCTGCATCAGCCCGAGAGGCTCCATGGAAAAGTTGTTTCGCCAGCACCTGCCACCCTTGGACTTTTCTCTCAATGCCACGGGGCAGCTGGCTCCCCAGGGTGGGCCCCATCTGATCTTTTGAGAGAAACTTTGAAAGCAGATGGTGGTTTGGTGGCACAGAGGCACACCTGTAACTGGTGGCAAGAAAGGTGTGATCTTATTCATCTTCCCCACATCCCCCTAATGACCAGAGGTGTGGCCATCCTCCACCCTCATCCACTCATAGAGAAGCTTCTACTCTTCAGGCACATGGAACTGCACAAGGGTAAGTTGAATCATTGTGAGTTGGGTGCTATCTGCATCAACCCTGGTGCCTAAATTCAGATGAACCCAGCTCCAGACCTTCAGAGCTGGTCCTGGCCAGCTCTGGAGTATCAGGAATTCTCATGACCGGCTACCCACTGCTGCCCTATGTGTAGGAAAGATCCTAATCAGAGCTGCTTTGAGGTCTGCACGAACTACTTCCAGATTGAGAGTCCAGAACAGACAATGCTTCGACCTATAGGTCTGGAGCACCACCATCTCAACCCTTGCCCACCTAGCACATGAGCTGTTTGGCTGGCAGGAATCCACCAGAATATTTCGCTTTTTTGGGTCTGGCATCTGTACTGGTTTTTCTTTTCATTGTCTTATTTATTTAATCGTTCTTCCTTCTCTCCTTCCCTTCCTTGTGCTTTATCCTCTCCATCTCTGCTCTCATTTATCTTTTCTTTTGTTTCTTCCCCCACCCCCACCCCCTACTTCTTTCTTGCTTGTTTTCTCTCTTTATCTTCCTTTTTTTCTCTTCATTTTTCTTTACTACTCTCTGGTCTCTCTCTCTTTATCATCCCTCTGCCTAAGTAAGCTCAGTGCTTTTTCTTTTCATTTCTCTCTTTTTTTTTCTCTTCTTCCCCCGCTTTCCCTCATTTCTCTTTTTGGTTATTGTATTCTTTGTTGTTGTTGTTGTTGTTGTTAAGTGC
>NW_006408795.1:1354545-1364063 GCF_000296735.1 Chrysochloris asiatica
CCTCATCTTTCTCCCGCGGAGCGGCTGGTAGTTTCGAACCGCTGACCTTAAGGTTCGCAGCCCGATTTGTAACCACTACGCTACCAGAGTTTTGTTTTGTTTTTAATCCTGTGTCATTTCCTTTTTTCACAGTTGTTTGCTTGATTTTTTTTCTCCTCTGTGGGTGTTTTCTCTTCTTGCCTCACCCAAAGGAGGACAGAAACCATGCCTATTCAGTCCAGCCACAACCATACCTTCTGTGGCTCCACACACTATGCAAGAGCCAATATTGGCTGCCAGACACCTGAGTGACAACAGCCAACATCAGTCAAGCCCATTCTAAACTGAGCAGCATGAACTACAAACAGAAAACTCTTCAGACACTGCCATTCTCTAACCATGCCCACCAGGAGCCAGTTGCTGAGTACCTAAAAACACACCAACATACAATTATCAACTACAAAAACAATGACACCACAATGTTTCAGAGGCAATGGACAATTTCTGTTCACACACACACACACAAAGAACAAGACAAAGTGGCTCACACAAGTGAACAAGATGAAAAAATAAAAAACATTTTGAGGGGGAAAAAGGGCGTTGGATGGCGGCCAAATGGTGAACTGGGCAGACGCACTGCACAGACCCTCCACAACAAAGATAAGAGAGACCAAATTAAACAGGCACAGATGAAAATTCTGTTACCCTGAATTTCAGAGGCTAGAGGTGGATGGAGTGCTTGGTGTGAGGAGAGGTAGAGCACAGAGAGAGAGGAAGAAAAACTGGTGAACAGTTGGCCAGACATGGCGCCACCATCTGGTGAGCGGTTTTGGCAGCAGAGGAAGGCCTGTCAGGGCATGTTCACGCAGGCCACAGAGAAGGTGTGATTTCTTCTTTTTCCTCATGCACACCTGGTGACCAGAAGTGTGGTCAACTCGCACCCTCATCCAACCGCCAGGGCAGACCACACTCTCTGGGAGTTCAGACCTGTGTAGTTGGGAGCCACAGCACCCTGAGCTGGGGGCTGGCTGCACCACTTTGGTGTGCTGCTTTGGGGCCTGGACTCAAATGGGCTCAGCTCCGGACCTACAAAACAAGCAGAGCCAGCAGACCAGCATTTAGCCAGTCACCCTGCCCCTGTGGTCCTAACCAGCTCCATCAAGGGGCCCCAGGAACCAATTCTGGATTGAGTACCCTGAACATAGATAACACCAAGTTCAATAGGAACTCCATCCAGGGCCAGAAACTCAGCTGTCACAACACTTCCACACCCACCTCATGAGTTCCTTAAATTTCAGGAAAGTCCCTACCCCCAGAGATTTCTCCCTTCCTGGGAATTTGTTTTTATGTATATGACAACCTCACAATGCCCTAAGGACAACAAACAATTTTAGCTCTTACAAAGGAACATCAACTGAGTAGCTAAAAACAACAGAAATGTATTGTCCCCCAGTCCAGGAGGCTAGAAATCAGAATAGTACCAATATTAACTCCTTCTGAAGCTTTGAGGATAAATCTGTTCCATGACTTCCTCCTAGTTTCTGGCTAACAGTCCTTGGTATTCCTTGGATTATAGATCACGCCAGTCTTTGTCTCTGTCTTCACATGGTCATCTTCATTCTGTCCCTACCTCGGTGTCTCTTTTCTTTTATAAAGACACCTCTCATGTTGGATCAAAAATCACTCTGTTCCAATATTACCTCATGTTAACTGATCATGTCTTCAAAATCCTATTTTGAAACAAAGTCACATTCACAGATACCAAGGGTTAAGATTTCAGTATATCTTTTGGGAACACATAATTCAATTCACAACAAGAGGAGACATTTGGATCAGATCAGAGGATGAACAGTTTTATGAGATGAGAGAATTCAAATGTAATATAAAGATGCAGGGAAGCATGTTCTCCTTAATGAGACTGAGGTGAGCAGGTGTCAATGTCAGTGATGAGGATCTCTAACAGTAGAATGAGAACTGCTGGTGAGGTCCTTGTGGTAGGTGACGCAGGTACCTAGCTGATACACCCATCCTAGCACACTCCTTAGTACCCTATTTCCACTGGGACCAGAGTCCTAACTTGCTTTTAGTAATTCCTTTGGAATTTGAGACCTGCTGTTGAGTTCCTAAGGAGGGCTGGTGGTTCAGTGGTTTAAGCATTGAGCTGCCAACTACAAGGTTAGTGGTTCAAACCCACTAGTCACCTCATGGAAGAAAGATGAGGCTCTCTGCTCCCCCCTAGAGATTTATAGTCTCAGCAACCCTAGGAAGCAGCTCTACTTTATCCTACAGGGTCACTGTGCATCAGAATCGACTCACCAATAATGCGTTTGGGTTTTAGGTTGGTTTGAATCTCAAGGGCCTCTCCACACTACCTATTATAACATCACTGAGCATGGACCGCAGCCTGGGTCACCAGACTGCTTTGAACTTTGTGTCCCATGTCTCCCTGAACCCTCTTCATGGACTTCCTCATGTCTCCAGAGGAAACATCCATGATGAACAATTTAAAATCATCAAATGCTTAATAGGAACATAATAATCATAGAACTTGACAAGATCCTGATAAATTTGGTTCCATTTTTTTGAAACTTCCTGAAGTTGGAGGGAGGCATATTGTCACTTCACACCTAACTTCCTCCCCACACACCTTCTTCCCTCATCCATGCTCTTCTTACCTGCCTGGCTCAAAGTCTACCCTCCAGCTGGGCTCTTTCTCGCGTTCCCCTCTCCCTCCTTTCTAAGGATCGCCTGAGATTCATAGTGAAGCTAGTTGGTTTCTGGTGGGCAATATGTTGTGGGTTTGCCCTGACTTACTACCACCCTTTTGCTTAACTCTTTGAAAAATTAGGCCCACTCAGAGAGAGTAAGCAGTTAAACTACACAGGTGCCCAGTGGAAGTCAGGACCACAGATCTCTGGGTCCCCAGTCAAGTGCTCATCAAGTACCTCCTTGGCTCACCACACCATCAATATCCACAAGACCATTCCCATGGGCTCCACACTGTGTTCAGGAGACTCCAACTCCTGAAATCCTATTAGCACTTCCAAACGTCTCAGTAATAACTTTCAATACAATCAGTTTTGCCAACAGAAAGTATTAAACTGCCATTTATCAAGAATGATCTACTTAATTAGGGTCTTCTTAATTATTTTAGTGTGGAGGATAATAAACAATTCTCTTTAAAACAATGTGATTATCTGATGGTATTCGCTGCAGCTAGGTTTCTGCTTGGCAGTGCAAGAAGTAGAACACTGATAGGCAATTAGGACAATGAAAATGCATCATGATTTATTGGCTAGCACTAATGACACTAATAAAGGTAGGAAGGCTGACTGCAAATTATTATTGACAATAGACAGTGAAAACAACCTCAACTAAATATGTGCTAATTGCTCTTCCCTGCTCCTGAGCCCCAGAGCATCAGTACCTGCTCATCCTTGGCTTTGAAATGCACCTTGATTGTGTGACCACAGCCCACCTTGGCTTATTATAAAGTGAACAAAACAACTGAAATAACCAAGCTAGTTGTTACAGTAAATGGGATTTTCCCTTTTTCTAAGACTTAATGCCAAGGCCCTAAAGCTAGGTACCAAAATCTAAAAACCCCTTGCTTTCAAGTCAATTTTGACTCATAATGACCAATATGGGAACTGCCCAGTAGAGTTTCTAAGGGTGTAATTTGTATGGAGAAGTCCTAGTGTGGCACTGTAGGATAAGCGCTGGACTCCAAGGTCAGTGTGAACCACAAGGTCGGCAATTAAAATCCACCAGTTGCTCCTCGGAAACCCTATACAGGGTCTCTAGGAGTCGGAACCAACTCAATGACACTTTAGAACAACAGTTTTTATGGAAGCAGACTGCCGTATATTTCTCTTGCAAAGTGGCTGGTGGGTTTAAACAACCAACCTCTCCATTAGCAGCAAGAGCTTCATAAAGCTAGGTACCCACCCCTACCATCAAGTCAATTCTGACTCACAGTGACCCTTTATAGGGCTTCCGAGACTGTAAATCTTTACAGAAGCAGATAAACTCATCTTTCCCCCAGTGGAGCAGCTGGTTAGTTTGAACTGTCAACCTTGCAGTTAGCAGCTCAAACCCACACCACCACCAGAGCTCATTAAGTAAAATAGCTCGTAATCCCCTCACAGGTTAATAGAAGGTGCTGACTGCTTCCTTACGAAACACAAATAAACAAACAAACCATTTCCATGGAATTCACCCAAACTCTTGGAAACCCTGCGTGCATGCGTCAGAAGAGAACTGTGCTCTACAAGGTTTTCAGTGGCTGATTTTCCAGAAATAGAATGATGGACTTTTATTTCCAGGCACCTTGGGTGAACTCAAACCTTCAATTTCTCAGTTAGCAGCTGAGTCTATTAGTGGCTTGCACCACATAAAAATTTTGGCTTTCCCATGGGTGCCTAAAATCAATTCCATCTCCTTAGCCCACCTACAGAGTCATTTGAAGAATTGAACACACTCTCTAAGAGTACTTAGTTGGGAATATTGAGTCACTAACATGCCTCAAAGTTAAGCCAAATGAATGATTAATCAGACTCTTGCTTCCATGGAACTGAAGTTCTCAGGAAAGCTTGATATGTATCCACCAGAGTTTAATGGACAAAATGGCTTTCTTCTCTTTTTTTAGGCACAAATTCACTGCAGCTGTTTCTGATGACAAACTGATGAGACCTATGACAAGAGCAAGCTTCTATGCTGCACAAACATGACATCGTTCTGATGACACTAGGAAACACTTGGAGGGGAACTAGTGAGTCAAGAATAAACTTTGCTATGCTCATGGTCCACTAACACCGACTGTTCTAGTAAAAGCTGACAGCATTGTGCAATCACTATGACTCCACCTGAGAACTTTCCCTGAAGTATCCACCAGGTAAGGGAGTTAATGCCCCAGTAGCAGTCTTTGGCTAATGTAGAAGAAGAGTTGAAAGGTCAATAGCCCACCTTCCTCACCATTCAGGAGGGATTCGTTGGTAGAAAGTTCTACGTTGTCTATCAGTGCTCCCCCAGAAGAATTGGGCCCCAGTTACCAGATAACTTCCTTAATAACATATTTTAGTGACTCTCTTCTCTTCTCTGTGTTTCTTCTCTCCTCTGCTACATGTGCTTCTGGAATCACCACCCAAAATACTGTTTGTTATGCTTGAGTAAGTTTCAACCCATAGCAACCCTATACACAACAAAACAAAGCAGTGCTTAGTTCTGCACCTTCCTCAATTGTTGTCATGTTCGAGTCCATCATTACTGCCCCTTTGTCAATCCATCTCACTGAAGGTATTTCTCATTTTCCTGACCCTCCATTTTACCAAGCATAATATCTTTCTACAGGGATTGGCCCATCCTGAAAACACAAAAAATCCAAGACACAAAGCCTCACCATCCTTGATTCTAATGAGCATTCTGGCTGTACTTCTGCCAAGACAAATTTATTTGTTCTTCTGGAAGTTCATGGTACTCCTAATGTTCTTTTCCATCATCACCAAATGCATTGATTCTTCTATGGTCTTCCTTATTGATTGTCCAGCTTTCACATATATATGAGGCAACTGAAAATGCCAGGACTTGGATCAGGCGCACCTTAGTCCTCTAACTGGTATCTTTGCTCTTCAATACTTTGAAGAGGCCTTTTGCAGCAGATTTTCCTAATTCAATATGTCATTTGATTCCTTGACTAATGCTTCAATGAAAGTTTATTGTGGATCCACACAAAATAAAGTCTTGGAACTTTTTTATCTTTTCTCCATTTATCATGATGTAATTTACTGGTCCAATTGTGAGAGTTTTGTTTTCTTTACATTGAGGTACAATTCATACCATACTGGAAGTTATATTATTTGATCTTCATCAGTAAGTATTTCAAGTCCTCTTCATTTCCAGCAAGTAAAATAGTGCACATCACAGGTTGTTAATGAACTTTCCTCCAATCTTGATTTTGCATTATTTTTCCAGCTTCTCAGATTATTTTCTCAACAAACAGATTATATAAGAATAGTGAAAGGACTAAGACTCAATGGGAATACATGAGCAGACATGCACTCTGATTGGTGACCATGTTCATCACCAATAAGGGAAAGCAAGGAAAAACAGCAATGAACCTGTGAACTAAGCCCTACAGCAGTCAACCTGGGTGGAAACCTGGTTGACCAGCAATGTGGCAAGACCTGGTGACTCTTGGGCCCAGAATCAGTGACATAGCCACAGAGGACTAGAGTGGAGAGTGAAACATCCAACTGAGAAGAAGAGAGGGCATATGCACAAGAACACCCACACTTGCAGATAATACTCACTCGACCTGGCTTCAATGACTGGATGATCAGAGCTCAACTAGAAGAAAGAAGAGGAAAAAAAGAGTAATCTGATACAATTTGATGAACTCGACCTATACCTATGGATGCAGTAGCTCAAAAGAGGGAACAAATCTTTACAGCAAGGATAATACCCACACCCTCCATACACAGAGTAGACAGGGATGGGCAACTTGGACATTGGCTACCCAAAGTGAGGTCTTCAAAGGCAAAAAAGTGCCTGGTTTACAAGCTTTCAAGAAGGAGCCTAGATCCAGAGGGCATGGAAGAAGGTAGAATCTCCACTGAGTAGTATCCAATCTGTCTAGACGGAGCTGATGAAAGGAGATGGGATAGGTTCCTTGTGGTACAATGCTGAATAATTGTTATCAGGACTGACTGTGAGGGTTGGAAATGTAAAGTTAGATGTTTTGTAGCAAAAGGAGGGGAGTTATTGACTTTGCAGTCCAGGAGTGGAGGTCACTGGAACCATCAAGGGAGAAAAGCAAAGTGTGAGACCCTACCCAGAGAAGCAGTGACACCAGAGATGGAGGCAGAGACAACGTGGAGAGATGGAGTGGCTGGGAACTCTAGACTCAGAAGGAGAGGTGCTGGGTGCTGACAATCGCGGCGGGGAGGCAGGCTTGCAGGGTATACCCTTTGGCTGGTTGATGATGCATGGCAGGGATTGTAGCCATGGCAATGAAACGATATACGATAAGATGAACATAAAGCTAATGTTCTCCCAAGTAAACGATCACATAATTCACAATACAACATTAAAAATAAAAAGAATAGTGAAAGGATACAACCCTGACCCATACCTTTCCTGATTTTCAGCCATTTAGTATCTCCTTCTATTTGAATGATTGTCTTTGGTCTATGCACAAGTTCCTCATGAGCACAAATAAGTGTTCTGGAATATCCATTCTTCACAATGTTATCCATAGTTTGTTATGCTCCACACAGTCAAATGTCCTTGCATAGTCAGGAAAGCACAAGTAAACATCTTTCTGGTATTCTCTACCTCAGCCAAGATCCATCTGACATCAGCAATGACATCCTTAGTTCCATGTCCTCTTCTGAACCTGGCATGAATTCTGGCAGCTCCTAGGTATGTACTTTTTTTCCAGTTCATACATGAACAGGCTTATTCCAAACAATTTATGTTTTTGTTTTTGTTTTCAAGTTTGTATTGTGAAGTGAGTAACAGTTTACATGGGAGAACATCGGTTTTACATTCATCCTATCGTATTTCATTTCATTGCAATGATTACAATCCCCTCCATGCACCATCATTCAACCTTGTCATTGTACTTCTGCAATCATTTTTTAATTTTATTCAGGAAAATTTTACTTGCATGAGATATTAATGATATTGTTGGATGAGTGCTGCATTCCATTAGATGATCTTTATTGGAATGGACAGAAACTTCGATCTCTTCCAATCTGTTGGTCAGGTAGCTGTCTTCCAAATTTCTTGGCATAGATGAGTGAACACATCCAGCACTGCATCAGTTTATTGAAACACTTCAATTTGTAGTCCATCAGTTCCTGGAGCCTTGTTTTTTGCTAATGTCTTCAGTGCAGCTTGAACCTCTTTCCTCATTATCATTGTTTCTTGATCATATGGTACCTCTTGAAATAACTGAACATTGGCCAACTCTTTTTGGTACAGTGACTCTGTGTATTCCTTCCATCTTCTTTTGATGCTTTCCACATCATTCAAATTTTGCCAATATACTCCTTCAATATTGAGACTTGGGGTTTGAATTTTTTATTCAGTTCTTTCAGCTTGAGAAATGCTGACTGTGTCCTTTGATTTTGGTTTTCTAACTCCAAGTTTTTGCACTTTTCATTATTGTACTTTGTCTTCTCAAGCTGCCCTTTGAAATTTTCTGTTCAGTTTTTACTTCATCATTTCTTCCAATTGCTTTAGCTTTTCTATGTTTTCTATGTTCTTCTGACATACACGTTGTTCTTTTCTGCCTTTTTAATGATGATTTTTTTATGTCATCCACCAACTCTCTGGTCCTTGATCATTAGTGTCTAATATATCAAATTGTTCTTGAGATGGTCTCTTAATTCAGATGTGCTATACTTTGGTCATATTTTTGCTTTCATGACCTTGTTTTAATTTTCTTCAGCTTCAGCCTGAACTTGCATATGAACAATTAATAGTCTGTTCCACTAGACTTCTTTTGACTAATGATATTGAGCTTCTCCATCATCTATTCCCACAGATGGAGTAGATTTGATTCCTGTATATTCCTTCAGGTAAGGTCCATGTGCATAGCTGCCTTTTATGTTGTTGAAAAATGGCCCTTGCTATTAATAAATATGACTATGAATAAGTCATTGGTCATGCAAAATCCTGTCATCCTACCTCCAGCATCATTTCTATCATTAAGGCCATATTTTTTAACTACCAATCCTCCTTTTTGCTTCCAACTTTTGCATTCTAACCACCAGTAATTATCATTGCTTCTTCTTTTTTTTTTTCATTGCTTCTTGATACCATGTTTAATAAATTTCAGAGTGAAGAAGTTGGTAAAATTCTTCAATTTCATCATCACTACTTCTATTGGTTGATACATAAATTTTAATAATAGTGGTATTAACTGGTCTCCCTTGTAGATTTTTGGATATTAGCCAATTACAGACAGCATTGTCCTTCATGACGGATCTCGAACGACAGATCTCGAAATGCTCTTTATAACAATGAATATGACATCATTCCTTTTCAGTTTGTCATTCCTGGGGTAGTAAACATGGTTGTCTGACTCAAAATTGCCAATATTTGTCTACTTCAGCTCACAAATACCTAACAACCTGAGATATACAGATGATACAACCTTGCTTGCTAAAAGTGAAGAGGGCTTAAAACATTTACTGATGAAGATCAAAGAGCACAGCCTTCGGTATGGATTACATCTCAATGTCAAGAAAACAAAAATCCTCATCACTGGACCAATAAGCAACATTCTTATCAATGAAGAAAAGATTGAACTTGTCAAGGACTTCATTCTTCTTGGATCAACTATCAACACTTACGGAAGCAGCAGTCAAGAAATCAAACAGTGTATTGCATTAGACAAATGTTATGCACAAGACCTTTTGAAAGTGTTGAAGAACAAAGATGTCAGCTTGAGGACTAAGGTGTGCCTGACCCAAGCCATGATGTTTTCAGTAACCTCATATGCATGCGAAAGCTGGACAGTGAATAAGGAAGAC
>NW_006408795.1:1364163-1392670 GCF_000296735.1 Chrysochloris asiatica
TAGCCCACAGCGCCACACCAGGACTCCAAAACATTTTTGTTGTTGATTTTAATTAATCAGTCACTCCATTGAGTAACTAATGGTAATTAGGCAACCTCTGTTTGCCAAGAAATGTGGCAGAAGATGGAAGAAACACATAGGTGTTGGAAAGGATTTTTGCCTTTGGCAAGGTTACAGTCTCGGACTGGGGTGGGGAACTTTTTTTCTGCCAAAATTTATAACATTATTTTATAGTGGGCCCTACAAAATTATCAACTTAAAAATTAGCCTGCTATACTTGGTCACACATTTAATTAACTCACAAGACCTTTTAAAGTGTTGAAGAGCAAAGATGTCAGCTTGAGGACTAAGGTGTGCCTGACCCCAGCATGCGAAAGCTGGACAGTGAATAAGGAAGACTGTAGAAGAATTGATGCTTTTGAGTTATGGTGTTGGAGGAGAATACTGAAAGTGCCATGGACTGACAAAAGAACCAATAGATTCCGTTTTGGAAGAAGTACAGCCAGAGTGCTTCTTGGAGGCTAAGATGGCCAAACTTTGTCTCTCATACTTCAGACATATTGTCAGGAGGGACCAGTTGCTAGAGAAGGATATCATGTTTGGTAAGGTGGATGTTCAGCGAAAAAGAGGAAGACCCCCAACAAGATGGATTGACCAAGTGGCAGCATCAATGGACTCAAGTGTGGGAACAGTAGTGAAGCTGGCCCAGGATCAGGCAGTGTTTCGTTCTGTTGTGTATAGGGTCACTATGGGTCAGTACCAACGCAATGGCACCTAACAAGAGCAACAACAATACCTAGGATATTGATCTTTATGCATTCCATTTCGTTTTTGACTACCTCCAATTTTCCTAGACTCATACTATGTACATCCCACATTCTAATTATTAATGGATGTTTGCAACTGTTTTCCCTTATTTTGAGTTGTGCACTGTCTTGGCTGGCTTTTCTAGAGAAGAAAAACCAGTGAAACTTATATATGTCTGTGTATAAAGAGAAGTTTATATTAAGGAAATGGCTGACAGTTGTAGAGTTCCAGATCCCAGCAGAAGAAGAAAGCGATCCCATTATTTTGGGAAGAAGCCAAGGAAACATCCTTTCAATTAATTGCTGCTCGTAGCCAATCATTACAGAGTTAACTACACCTGTATTAGGAGTCCTGATGTGGCACTGTGGGCTAATGCGTCAGACTGCAAAGTCATTTGAACTACAATGTTGGTGGTTCAAGCTCACCAGTTTCTCCTTGGAAACCCTATACAGGGTCACTATGGGTTGGAATCAACTCAACAGCATTTAACAACAAGACACCTATATTAGGTGCCCTGATGTGACACTGTGGGTTAATGTGCTGGATTGCAAAGTTGTATTGAATCACCAGGTTGGTGGTTCAAGCTCACCAGCCACTCCTTGGAAACCCTATACAGGGTCACTATGGAACCAACTTGATGACATTTAACAACAACAACATGTTAGGGCTGACCTTGGGAGTAATCACATCTCAACTGCCAAGCCACTGGGAATCATGGCCCTGTCAAGTTGAGACAAAACTCTAAGTATCACATGCACTATCTGCAAACGAAGGTCCCAAAAGCTTTACTCCATCCACATCATTATGGTAAACTCTGATATGAGTAGGTAACTCTTCTCCAGTGTCATTTTTATTTTGTACCAGCGTGAGGAATTGATCTTCCTGTACTATATCTGACAAAGTTCTGCAGTTATTCATAAGGTTTTCAGATGCTAACCATTCAGAAGTGGTCTGCCTCTCCTTCTTCCTAGTCTGTCTTAGTCTGGAAGCTCTATTGAAACCTGTCCACCATAGGTGACCCTGCTGGTAGTTAAAATACCAGTGGCATAGCTTCCAGCATCACAGCAACATACAAACCACCACAATATGACAAACTGACAGATGAGTGGTGACCCAAATACACTAATGATATCCAAATCCCTATCTAAGGTCTACTTTGGAGAAGCTCTTAAAGTGTTGAAGAGCAAAGCTGTCACTTTGAGGACTAAGAGGTTTCTGACCCAAGCCATGGTCATTTTAATCACCTCATAATCAGGCTAAAGTTGGACAATAAATAAGAAAGACAGCAGAAGAATCAGTGCATTTGAATTATGATGATGGCAAAGACTATTGAAAGTACCATGGACTGACAGAAAAACAAACAAACCTGTCTTGGAAAAAAGTGCAGTCAGAATGCTCCTTTGAAGCCAGGATGACAAGACTTTTTCTCTCATTCTTGGGACACACTACAAGGGACCTGTACCTGGAGATGGACATCATGCTTGGTAAAGTGGAGGGTCAACGAAAGAGAGGAACACTTGCCAAAAGATGAATTAACACAGTGGCTGTAACAATGGGCTAAAGCATGACAACAATTATGAGGATGGTGTAGGAACTGGCAGTGCTTCGTTCTGTCATGCAAAGGGTCATTATGAGTCGGAATGGCCTTGACAGAACCTAACAACAGCAACAAAGCTTCCTTAAGATTACCTTAATAAAAAGGACTCTCTTCAAGGGCATGTGGACCACATGGAGAGATCTTCAATGGCGGTGGGGGGCGGGGGGGAACTGTTGGAGCTGGGGCTAGTGGACGTGGTGGTTGTGGAGGCTGGCAGTTCAAACCCACCAGCTGCTCCTGGAAAACCCTATACAGGGTCTATGTAAGTAAGAATTGAATCAACAGCACTTAACAAGAACCCAAAAATAATAGATTAGGGTATACCTAAACTCTGCAGGGGAGAAAAATCATTTCCATAGACAATTTATTATAAAACAGCTGAACAAGGACTTTTGTTAACCAGAAAAAAATTAGGATAGTAAGTAGAAACACTACTAATCATTTGATTCCATCATTGCTATGTAAATAGTGGGAAATGATATGATTTTTCCAGATCCTTTATCATCTACTTCTCACACTTAAATAGTGCTAAACTTTGATGGCCACCATTATTAAGAGGTCTTTATAGAGACTCAACTGTAATAAAATTGCAATCAATTCATCATTAACTATTTTGCATATAAATTGGAAGCAAAATAAATACAAATGATTCTGTCTGCTATTGTGGTAAATGAGGAGCAGTTTATAAAAGAAACAATTTGCCAGATTCTGCCATATTTTTTTTTCCTTTTATTCATTTTTCTAAGTTATACAAGAGGGTTTTGTTTTTGTTTTTTCTCCTGTGGGTCCCTCTTTCCAGGGTATTTCTTAAAATTGTTCGCAAATTTAAGGTTTTTTGAATGGTTTCTTACACTTTACACCTGGGTTCCAACTCATAACGACCTTGTATAGGGTTTCCCAGGAGCGGCTGGTAGATGTGAATGTCTGACCTTGCTGTTACCAGTTCAGTGCTTCTCCTACAGTGAATGCCACACCAGTATGCCCCCTGAAAGTACAGGACCTGAGAAACTGGTAGTGCTATTCCCAGCACTGTTTCTGCCAATAGAATGAATACAAAAAGAGACTGCTAGTAATTCATTTCTTTACATCAGAAAGGCAAGATGATGAGCGTGTGAAAGCTGTGGCCTTAGTAATTTTTGCCCTTGCTGACTCCATGGCATCTGCTGTTGTTGGTGTTATTAGGTGCCATGGAGTTTGTTCCAACTCTTGGCCACCTCATTTACAACAGGATGAAACACTGCCCACTGCTGTTCCATCTTCACAATACTGGCTATGTCTGAGCCTGCTGTAGCCTATGGCAATTCATTTAGGGCTTCCTTTTTTTTACTGACCTTCTACTGTAACTAGTATGATGTCTGTGATAGTTAAGATTTCTTGTTAACTCTGGTCAGAATTCTCGGTAATTTTGCAGCTAAGGTGTAGTAATCCCCCATGATGAGATCTAACATGTAATCAATTCCATGATGAAATCTGCTATAAGCAATCAGTCAGTTGAAAGGAAGTTTCCTCAGGGGTGTGGGTAGCTTCCAATATATTGGAGTCTCAGGAAAATGCTTGCTTGCATTGTGCTGGTGATGGATCCTGAATCAGGCTTGCCACCTGATCTTCAAGTCTTTGAACCCAGCCAGTGGTCTCCTATATTGCCTGCTGATTCTAGGAGTTGTCAGTAGCCTGTCATCTTACCTGCTGACCTTGGATTCATTCATCTTTTCAGCCTTTAGCCTTTCATCTGACCTACTAATCTTGGGTTCATCAGCACCTGCTACTACATGAATCAGGAGAAACCTTCAGCCTGACTTCTGTCTGGCCCATGGACTTGGAACTTGCTTGCCTCTAAAACAGTGTGAGTCATTTCCTAGATGTAAACCTCTCTGTCTCTCTCTCTTTGTTGTTGTAGTTAGGTGCCATCAAGTCGGTACTGACTCATAGTGACCTTATTATGCACAGCAGAATGAAACACTGCCTGATCCTGGGCCAGCCTCACTATTGCTGCCATGCTTGAGTCCATTTATGAGGCTGAAAATCTTTAAATCTTTAAGGGAGCAGAGAGCCTCATCTTTCTCCCGTGGAGCAGCTGGTAGGCCTTGCAGTTAGCAGTCCAGCTCATAGTCTACTATACTACAGATCTATAGGAGTCCTGGGGTAGCACTGTGAGTTCATGTGCTAGAATACAAAGTCTATTTGAACTGCAAGGTCAGCGGTTCAAGCTCACCAATCACTCCTTGGAATCGACTTGACAGCACTTAACAACAATGATTGATAGACAGATAGAGATCTCTAGATAGAGCTGTAGATCTATATCTATATATAGAGAGAGAGTGAAAAATGTTTATACATGGAAAAGTCTCACACAATTGTAGAGGTGAGCTGGTTTCAGGTCCAGAGGTCAGATATCAGACTAAAGGCTTTTCCTGACATATGTAGATGGAGGAGGTGATGAAGACTTGTCCAGTGTTTATCCTACAGAGACAGCATACAAGCATAGTAGGTTATGAGCAGAACTGCTAACTGCAAGGTCTACCAGCCACTCCACAGGAGAAAGATGAGACTTTCTGTTCCCTTAAAAGTTTATGGTCTCAGAAACTCTATACTGACTCTGGCACACTATACTACACTACCAGAGCTCCTTACTGTTCTTGTTGAGTCAGGTGAGCTGCTAACCACAAGGTCAGCATTTGTATCTACTAGCCGCTCCACTGGAGAAAAATGAGGTTTTCTGTTTCCATAAAGATTTACAGACTCAGAAACTATACAGGGTTGCTATAAGTCAGAGCTGACTCTAAGGCACACAACCTCACCATCACCTTTAGTGTGATGTTTTGAAGTAAAAAGTTATTGGGAATGCAAATGACTGCCTGTTACATACCAGAGAATAAAATTAAAGATAGTAGAAATTCCCAAATATCTCAGAATAAATCTTAAAATTTTCCAAATGAAATGGGCTTATGTAACAAGTCCACATATCACAAAGACTACACTTCAATAGCTGAACAGCTGTCAAATGCTTGCAGCTGACTTTGACAAGAAGCTGTTTAATTAAGGACATATATAAAATTGTAAGAGTAACCAAATGGAAATGCAAATGATTCCCTAGTATTTGCTGACATTCCAAAAATTATGCTGGCTACTCTAAGTATATCAAAGAGGTCAAGATGGTCAAAATTCATGTAAAACAAATAGAATAACCTGACTGTCCAGGTCCACGAGTGATTCCAGACACTTATATTGAAAGAGACTTTAGACACAAAGTTTTCGTTGTGACATGCAAGAAAAAGAAAACACTTAGAATAGCAGGGAAGACTCTCTCACAGAATTCTTCCGAGGAGAGGATTGCATTTGTTTACAAGGAATGCTTTGACAAGCTAGTTTGGGGTCAGTGCTGAGTGTTAATAGATCATATATGAGGATAAATTTTAAAATATTGATACAAAATCATAGACATTTAAAATATCAAGATGTGACGCTATTGTTTCTCGACATCGCCTCCATCTAGGTCTATACACTTCTGAAGGTGGTGTTTCCACTTCTCTAACCCTTCCTCAAAGGAGCTCTGGTAGCGTAGTGGTTATGAATCGGGCTGTGAACCTCAAAGTCAGCGGTTCAAAACTACCAGCTGTTCCATGGGAGAAAGATGAGGCTTTCTGCTCCCGTAAAGATTTACAACCTCGGAAACCCTGTACAGGGTCGCTATGAGTCAGAACTGACTCCACAGCACATAACCACCACTGACAATAACAACCCTTCCTCGAAGAATTCTGCGCTCTTCAATTTACACCACATCAAAAATGTATTTTTGCCATCTTTGAAGGACTCAAATTGTGTTCCTTTTTAACGTTCTTTGAATTTGGTAACAAAAAGAAGTCTAAAGGGGCAAGATCAGGGTTAAAGAGAGGATAGGATGGGTTCTCAATGAAATCCACATAGGACAGTCCCTGTATCCTCAAAGAATAAATAGTAGCATTGTCAAGAAGGAAAACTTTTCTCCACACAAATTTCCCGGCCTTTTTCTCACCAGTGTAGTTTTCGATTTTCTTCAAACCTCTTCCTAGTAATCCCTCATGTCTTCCTATGTCCTTCAAGAAAATCCATCAAGATTACCCCTTTAGACTTCAATAAAACAGTCTCCATAAACTTCTGAGCTTATATCTCTGCCTTGAATTGAATTGGCCCAACAGATCCTCTTGGAAAACACTATTTTGATTTTTTTGAAGGCACTCTAATGAGACTTAGACAAGTGCATTCCAGAGAGAACTTCTCTGCAGCCATCCTTGATCACAGAGACATGTTTAAACGTATTTTGTTTGGAATAAACCCATGCATACATGATCTTGAACACTTGTAGCAAAAAATATATATATATGTATATGTATATATATGTTGTTGTTATTGTTAAGTGCCTTCGAGTCGGTTCCGACCCATAGCGACCCTGTACAGGGTTTCCGAGGGTGTAAATCCTTACGGGAGTAGAAAGCCTCATCTTTCTCCCGCGGAGCAGCTGGTAGTTTCGAACTGCTGACCTTAAGGTTCGCAGCCCGATTCGTAACCACTACGCTACCAGAGCTCCTTATGTATATATATATACATATATTTTTTTTTTTAATGTACCATCATGTAAATGTAGTTGTGTGTGTAAGTATATGTATTCACATTGTAGTGTTTCTTTCTTCCCTATTACGAAGTATTATTACGAAATGAGTGGGTAATTATACAGTCTATTAGAATTTAAGAAAATGCTCTTTGACTTCTGGACTGTTTTACTCTTCTTTCTCGATTGTGAGTGATTGTAGGCCTCCAGGTACTTGTAACAAGTCATTGCAGAAACTAAGGGACCACAGATGCATTCTACTAGACTGGGGTACAACAAGAATAACTGAGATTAGAGAGATACTTTTATCTATTGATTTTATGATAACTCTGAACAATTTGAGAAAGACTTCTTAATTACTAATAGGCTATGAACCAGGATGAAAATATTAACCAGGCACTTGTTAGCTTAGATCATGTGCTAGAAGAATTATGGTATTATCATTGTTAAGTGCTGTTGAGTCAGTTCTGACTCGTAGTGACCCTGTATAGGCTTTCTGAGGCTGTAAATCTTTGTGGAATCAGGAAGCCTCATGTTTCTCCTGAGGAGCTGCTGGTGGGCTTGAACCATCAACTTTATGGCTATCAGTCCAGCGCTTGTCCTACAGAGCCACTGTGCTCCCTATAAATAGACTCTATAGTTTTTTTTCTGTAGAAAAACTGTAGAGACTGGTTTTTTCTTGCTTTGTTTATTACCTATTTTCATAATTCTGTTTTGCAAGTTACCTGGTGAAATTCTTTCATTTGTGCTAATTTTCAAAGAATGTAAGTTCTTTATCCCTCCTTTGTATAGTCAAGAAAGCAAAATATGACAAGTAGCTTAGCCACAGTTGTTAGCTCGGGATCTAGGAAATGGTAAAGACAGTCCTGCCAGAGTCACAGCGTGTACAGAAGTAGGAGGTCTTGAACACTCACAAGCACTTGAGGCTTCCATCAGCACCGTGGAAAATGTAATCAAAAGGAAACCATCCCGCCTCTCAAATTTAATAATAAAAGAAAAAATTTTAAATGATGATAGGAACCTAAGCCTGGGGGCTCAGGACCAGTCTTAAGGGATACCACAGTCAATTGGCTGTTCACAAAGACAAAGTTCTACATCCTACTTTGGTGAGTAGTATCATATTAAAAGCTCATGAGTGGCTGTTTAAGGTGAAGTTATTGGCCTCTCCATGTGCAGAAGTAAGAAGAGTGATGAGAATTGAAGATGCTTGGAATCAATGAGTCCAACAGACCAACGGAACATGTGAACATCAGTCTCCACCCTGAGACCAAAGAACTAGATGGTGCCCGGCCACCACTTCCAACGGCTCTGAAAGGGATCACATTAGAAGATCCAGGATAGAGCAGCACAGTGTGTGAAATAAAACTCAAAACTATTTTTTTTTAAAAAAGACTGGGCTTACTGGTCAGAAAGAGACAAGAAGAACCTGAAACTGTGGCCCTCGATCAACCTTCAGGTTTGTAAAGGAACCTACCCTTTTTCAGCTAAGCAGTAGATAGGTATATAGGGGGAACAACTTTCAGCCAAGCAGTAAATAGGTATATAGGGGAACAACAACACTAGTAAGACATGCTCACTATGAGTGGGGGAGCCATCAATCATTCAGAATCAAAGGGCAGCATGCATCCAAGGACAATGGAGAGAAGAGATGGGAAGGTGGGTGGAAGGCAAATAGGAGCCACAGGGAGGAAGTAGGTGACTGTTGTTCCATGGAGGGGATTGCAATCATTGAGAAGAAACAAAGTGTATGATTTGTTGACTGTAAAACTGATAAGCTTGTCTGTAAACCTTCACTAAATTAATAATGAAAAGTTAAAAAGCAAAAAGATGATATGAATTCTATATAGCCTATTTCACAAAAGCATTGATTCCTTATATTTAAAGAGGTTAACAAAAAATATGATGCCCTGGTGTGGCGCTGTAGGATAAAGCACTGGACCGCAAGATCAGTTTAAACCACAAGGTCGGCAGTTCACATCTACCAGCGCTCCTTGGAAACCCTATAAAGGGTTGCTATGAGTTGGACTGACTCAACAGCACTTAAACAATGACAGAAACATGGATAAGCCCTGGTGTGGCACTTTTGGATAAGCACTAGGCTGCTAATCCCAATGTCAACCATTCAAACCCACCAGTCACTACTTGGAAACCCTATATAGTGTTACTGTAAGCTGAAACAGACTCTAAGGCACTTAACAACAACAACATGTACAACAAGTGTAGGACAATGACCCACATCTGGGAGAGTTACCTGTGTTCTAAGGGTCAGCAGTAGAATAGACAGACAGTGGGACAAGCTCAGATAAAGGACTTGAAAAAAATATAGGAGTTGACAATGACATAAATAAGCAGACAAGGGGGTGTTCTGAACCTAGGTGATGGTTTGAACCAGGTGAGTAAAGACTGACAAAGAACCTGGTCACAGGAAAGGACCCCCAGCACCAGAAGTGTGATCATATGAAATCAAGTGTGCCTTACATGTCTCCCCTGTTCCAGTCATGCTCACTCTCAGCTAGGAAGTCTCTAACCACTAAAAGAGACAAGAAAACCCATCATCTGAAACAGAATAAGAAACTGCATAGCTAGATTTTCCTATCACATGAACATAATAATCACTTCTGCCATTTCAATAATATTTTTCACTTAGCCTGTTTCATTTAAGCCACAATAACTCTCTAAGATAAGTAGGCAAATTTATTGTCCCTATTTTACAAGTGAGGAAGTAGAGTTTGAAGAAGTTACTTGGCTTACCCAAAGAGAGTTGCAAAGCGGGGAAGCTGGGATTCTAGTCTAGGTTTTTTGACTCTAAAGCATTTCATCGTTCCACCACTTCATAGGCTTTGTGGCATAAGCAAAAACAAGGAAAATAGGATATCTCCTTGGTGCTGAGAGATGTAGTTCTGGTCTGCCTGCAGAGTTCCAGCACCGGTTCTCGCCGTCTTCTAGGATAATAACAACAACAACCAAAATGGCTGCTGCGCAGTCAATTACATTTCATACTAATCCTTTGTATGTCTGAGTAGAACTGTGCCCATAAGGTTTTCCAATGGCTGATTTTCCTGTGTAGACTTAAACTACCAGCCTTATGGTTAGCAGCCAACTTCTTAACGATTTACACCACTTGTTGTTAAGTGCCACAGAATCAGTTCCAACTCATAGTGACCCTCTATAGGGTTTCTGAGGAGCGGCTGGTGAGCATGAACCACACACTGTTTACATGGGTTCTATACAAATAGAAAGACCATGGCCTTGAAGGGAAAATTGTGCCATTCTCTCTCATGTTTTCTTCTCTCCATCTGCTGCTTTAGCTGTGGTCACAGTGGAAGACATACACCATGAGGTCATTACTTCTGGAATGGTGGATCAAACTCCAGATGATGGTGGATGACTGACTTTTCATAAGGCAAAAGAAGCCTAAGTCCCTGACTCCAGGAAATTTCCTTACCAGCCCTGAACTCCTTGTATCTAGATGGTTCTAGATCAGGGATTGGGAATTTTTTTCTGTAAAGAGCTAGATAATAAGTACTGTAGACTTTGTGGGCCTTACAGTTTCTGTCAAAACTACTCAACCCTACCATTATAGTTTGAAAGCTATTACAGACAATATATAAATAAATAAGCATGACTGTGTTCCGATGAAACTTCATCACAAAAAAACAGGAAGTGAGACAAAAGTGACCCACCATCTATTTTTGTGTGTCTAGACAAGGGGCTCCAGTAGCGAAGTGGTTACGAATTGGGCTGCTAACCTCAAGGTCGGCAGTTCGAAACTACCAGCTGTTCTGTAGGAGAAAGATGAGGCTTTCTGCTCCCATAAAGATTTGCAGCCTCAGAAACCCTGTACAAGGTCACTGTGAGTCGGAACCAACTCCACAGTAATTAACAACAACAACAGTCGAAAAATTGCATGAAATAAAAATGGACATCTGCCATTAACTCAAGATCATCTTACAAATTGTATGATATATGCCAAATTGACAAGACTGTGTATGGTCTAATCCAATATTATTGAAATATTTACAAGATATGACATTGCTTCCACAGTAATACTTTGGCATGCCTTCTAAAACCCAAAATGATTGCCACTGAACTTATTCCAACACACAGTGACATTATGTTGTTGTTTGTTAAGTGCCGTCTAGTCAGTTCTGACTCATAGCAACCCTTTATAGGTTTCCAAGGAGTAGCTGGTGAGTTTGAAAAGCCAACCTTGGGGTTCAAACCGACTTTGCGGTCCAGTGCTTATCCTACAACATCACCCCAGATTATCCCCAGATTCTCACATGGCAACACCACACTGCTTCCAGACTGATGCTCACAGTATTTTAATTTCTGTATCTTAGTACCTTGATCTCTCTATTCTTCTCACAAAGTGCCCTTTTGCCTGCTCCTCCCATGTCTGGCCAAAAGTATGCTGCTTCTGTTGTGCTCCAAAAGGACTGTGTTTATACTGCTTTGGTGGTTCAAGTGCTTAAAGAAGCAAGGCAGGAAAGGGAAATGGGTGAAACAGCCAGGGTATAAGACAACAGAATGTGGCAAGATCTGTGGGGAACTCAAGAGCCCGTGTTCCATGGAAAATATTCAAATTCATATGTTTATAAAACATTATAAAGGTCAAACAAAGTACTTCTACAGATAAGATCACTGATTTATATTAGAGTTGGGTTCATCCATGTACCCCAACTATGAGGCAAGGACTGCTTCTGAACTCATCTTTGATTCCCAAACTTTAATGGCTCTCCTTATAAGTGGATGTTTAGGAGGTGTTTGTTAAATATTGAATTGAATTGAATGATAAAATATTACTTTAAAATTTTAAGGTATTATGCATATTCATACAAGAACAAAGTGGACACTTTTTTGTGTGTCTGGGGCTGATTACGTCAGTTGTTAGAGGTTCTGTTTCTTGGGAACAGACTGAAAGTTGAGCACTGGGCCAGCTGGATTGCAAATGCATGACCTGGGTCAGGGCAGACATATGAGTGCACATCCATCAACACTTTTGGAAAAGCAACTCCAAGAAGAGACCTGCAGAGAAGGTCAGGAGTTCTCCTTCATAAGTAATGCTTGGAGCATTATGGGAACATGACAGTAAAAGCACTACCTGATAGGATGAGGGATCCAATGTAAAGGAAGAATGATGCTTACCTATGACAAATGCTATTCTGGTCCTTCCATTACATGTTTATCTGCTTCTTAAGAAAATAGAAGAAGAGACATTTTAATATGTGTATATCATTTCTAAAAAGTGCATAAATGAAATAACTTATTTCATTAGGATCAAGTTTATCATATTGTTGTTGTTAAGTACCGTGGAGTTGGTTCTGACTCATAGTGACCCTGCACCAGGTTTACAAGGCTATAAATCTTTACAGGAGCAGAATGTCTCATCTTTTTCCCGCGGAACAGCTGGTAGTTTTGAACTGCTGACTTTGAGATTGGCAGCCCGACTCGTAACCACAATTTTTTTAAGAAAAAAAAAAAACCAGTATCTTTTGCAAATATTTTCCAACTTTATTCTCCATATTCACCCCATCTTCTAAATTCACTCCAACATATCAGTCAATCTAGAAGAGCTAAATGTTCCATTAGAATGAAGACTTTGGTATTTAGGAAGGCTAAACTATTTACCTCCTCTTAAGGGGAGGGATGACTGCATAGAGACATAAAAAGTAGGCAAATGTTTTATCAAAGACTTGGAGGAGAGATTGGAACAGATGGAGGGAAAGGGAGAGAATTAGTGAGTGACCAATTTCACCAAGGATGGACCAAAATACTTCTTTAGCCAAACAAAATAAGAGCAGAGGCATTGAGCTTTCATTCATGAAGAGATTTAGTATGGCTACACAACCTGACATATGTATGTGTGTTTATAATACATACACACACAGGGACGGGGGACTTCAAAAAGTTTGTGAATAATTCCATTCTCTTTTAATTCAGTTTTTCCATGAAGCTCCCTTGTGTATGTGTGTGTGTGTGTGTATGTATTTTTAAAAAGACATTAGAAAGAAATGCAACAATACTCAATGTTTCTGGGTGGTGGAACTACAAACTATTTTTTTTTATATTATTGACATTTTTAATATAATTTTCTATACTCTTCTATGTGCAAGTGTTTCTTTTATAATATAAAAGAATAAAATTACTTTTAAAATGTATATATGCAAAATATCAAGCCCTTAATAAGGGCCGGGACTCCTGGTGTAGCCCTGGATTGCTAGCCATAAGGTCAATGGTTCAAACCCACCAGCTGCTCCTCCAAAACCATATACAGGGTCACTGTGAGTCAGTGCCACTTAACAATAGCAAGAATTAAATAAATGACAGGTAAGTATATCAGTTTATATTTGTAAATGACACAATCATATTTAAGAGAATTATTTTACTATTGTTGTTAAGTTCAAAGGAGTCAGTTTGGACTTAGAGAGACCCTGTATAGGATTTTCAATGAGTAGCTGGTGAGTTCGAACCACACATCTTGTGGTTAGCAGTGCTTCTTCTATAGTGCCACATCAGGACTCCTCTTTTACTAACATAAACAAAATAATCCACATTACAGGTAGTTCACAGGTTAATTTTGGATTTATAGACAACACCTTGTTGTTCTTCTTAAGTGCTGCCAAGTTGATTCTGACTCACAGTGACCCTGTAGAGGGTTTCCAAGGAACGGCTGATGAGGAAGGAACACCAAGCTTGTGGTTAGCAGTTCAGAGCTTATCCAACAGCGCCACACCAGGACTCCGTAGACAACTCCTACTTGCCCTTTAATATTATGTAAAGTTGCCCTCAGTTTGAAATGATTCAACCTTACTCCTACTGGCAATAAAGTCATCACAATCACCTTCGTTTACTGCACATACAGTTTTTAAATCACTGAAAAAACTTCAGACCTTTTCTTGCACCAAAGTAAGAATTGTATATGCACCTGGTCCGAATGATCTACACATTCTTAAAGACACAGTTAAAAACGGATCCCATTCACATCCTGGGGACTCCTATGATTTGGAGATGTGAATCAGTTCAACTTCATTTTTTAAAAAGAAAGAAAACGTTATTGAGTGGAATTCTATGAACAGCAACTTACTTAATTCTGTACAGCTGAGACAACGTCGTAGCTACTATGCTCAGGAGTTTGTCATCCAATAAGGAAAACAAGGAGTAGTGACAAGTGATCAGAGTTACAATGAGAAGTTCAATACTAGTAGATGGGTTTGGGCTAAGTTTTCCAACTAATTAACCATTGTCCTTGAGTTAATTCTGGTTTATAGTTTCAGAAATGCCCAAATCCTGCTTCTGGCTTCAGGTAATCAAGGTAAACTGAACTGAGCTTGTTGACAGTTAAATAAGAGAGAAGGACTAGAGTAGGAAGATTCCAGCTGGAAGTAAGTAGCAACCACTAAAGATGGTGGGAATACAAGAAGCATGACTGTTTGGACTCACAACTACCTTATTCTACAGCCACTGCAGAGTCCATGAAAGTTTGGGGTTGCATGAGCTTTTTATTTTTTCTTTTTTTGAGGGTTTTTGAGAGAGCAGGAGCTGCTGATCAGTTATGCCTGGAGACTGAGTCATGTGTCAGAGAAACTGGAGAAATGTTGATGGGATAAATTGCTAGTGTTTACTAAGGACAGTTGTTTAGCCAATGGTTTCTGTTATAAAGCTGTATGTACATCTTACCTTTAAAAACATTGTTTCTGGAGTACATTCTCTCTTTTCTTTTAGCAATTTAAGCTTCTTTTTTAATTCCTTTTGAAGTGGGGGGCGGGGAATAGCATCTTGTCTACTGTTTCTGGCTTTTATAAAGTGCATTACAACCTCCATGTTAACACAGCAAAAGAACCCACTGAATACTGACAGCAAATCAAAATGATGCAGATTGTTTGGAAACACCATCCCAAACACCACATAAATACTTCCACTCTAACACAGACTACAATTAGTTTCTTGAACCTTCTTTAGTTCTGGTGGTGGTGGTGGTTATGTGATGCAGAGTCAGTTCCAACTCATAGCAACCCTGTACAGGGTTTCTGAGGCTGTAAATCTTTACAGGAGCAGAAAGCCTTAGCTTGCTGGCTTGGAACCACTGGTAGTTTCAACTGCTGACCTTGAGGGTAGCAGCCCAACTCATAACCACTACACTACCAGAGGAGGAGCTGGGGAGGCTGAAAACTAAAAATATGAATGTAGGCAGATAGGGTGGTTTGGATTTCCCTGTAAGTTCATGTACCCACAAATGAATTTACTGATTGCTAAAATGAGACACAGACTCTTGGTATGACTCTGTAGAATCAGCACTGGATTGTGAACTACAAGGTCAGCAGTTCAAATCCACCAGTGTATCCTCAGAAACCCTATATAGGGTCACTGTGATTTGGAACTGACTTATAGGCACTCAACAACAACAACAAAATGAGACACAGATCAGTGAAAACTACAGCAAAAATAAAAGAACATGTTGGCCACTGTGCACCGGAGCGCGGCTTACTAGGGCAGTGTTGTTGATGTTGTTCAGTGCCGTTGAGTCACTTATGACTCACAGCCACCCTGTTTAGGGTTTCTGAGGCTTTAAATCTTTACAGGACCAGAAAACCTCATCTTTCTCCCATGGAGTTACTGGCGGGCTGGCACCACAGACCTTGTAGTTCGAGGTCCAGTGTTTATCATATGAAGCCACTTGTTAAATACATAAATGCAGTTTTTGCAGTGAAAGTCACTGGAGAAATCTATCCAAGTCTAATCAATACATGGTGATTGTGGTTGTTAGCTCCCTTCAAGCCAATCTCCAACTCATGGCAATCCCATGCATAATGGAACTGAACCATTGTGATCCACAGGATTTTCATTGACTAATTTTAAGAAGTAGATTACCAAGCATCTCCTTTTGGTCCATCTTATTCTAGAGATGCCATGGAAACCTGTTGAGCATCACTCCAACATGCAAGCTACCACTAACAACAGGTAGTGGCTGTACAAGGGACACGTTGGCTGGTAATCAAACCTGGCTCTCCTGCATAGAAATCAAGAACTGAAAAAGATAAATGAGTAAAGCAGTGAATGATGAGTGACAATGAGCAGGACAGTCCTGAGGAGGCAAAGAAATAAAGTAGATTTATAAAAAAAATAAAAAATAAAAATGTGTGGTAATAATGCAAAAGTAGCTAAATGTGCAAGGAAATATAAACCATCAATTTACATCCAACCACCATTCATCTGTCAGTTTATTGTACTGTGATGACTTTGTGTTGCTGTGATGCTGGGAGCTATGCCACATACCAGCAGGGTCACCAATGGTGGACAAGTTTCATCTGAACTTCCAGATTAAGACAGACTAGGAAGAAGGAGACATGGACTATGACTGAATGTCTAACTATTGAAAATCCTATGAATAGCCACAGAACATTGTGAGATATCGTGCTGGAACATGAACCCCTTAGGTTAGAAAGCACTGAAATTATAACTGGAGACGAACTGCCTCCTCAAAGTAGAGCTGACCATAATGATGTGAAGCTTTGGGGACCTTCATTTGCTGATGGGCCACAACTCAAATGAGGAGACACAGCTACAAACATCCACTGGAATATGGAATTTGTGAAGTATTGTTGTTGTTGTTGTTGTTAAGTGCCGTCGAGTCGGTTCCGACCCATAGCAACCCTGTACAGGGTTTCCGAGGCTGTAAATCTTTACAGGAGTAGAAAGCCTCATCTTTCTCCTGCGGAGCGACTGGTAGTTTCGAACCGCTGACCTTAAGGTTCGCAGCCCGAGTCGTAACCACTAGTAAAACTGGAAGTTGTCAAAAATGAAATGGAACCCATGAAGATCAATATCCTAGGCATTGTTGTTGTTGTTAAGTGCCTTCAAGTTGGTTCTGACCCATAGTGACCATGTATCGGATTTCTAAGGAGTAGCTGGTGAACTTGAACTACCAACCTTGCAGTTCAAATTAACTTTGCTATCCAGTGCATTAACCCACAGCACCACACCAGGACTCCCATCCTAGGCATTAGTGAGCTGAAATTGTCTGGTATTGGCCATTTTGAATCAGACAGTCATACAGTTTATAGTTTACTTTTTTGACAATGAATATGACACCTCTTTGTCAAATTGTCAAATTGAAGAGGAATGGTGTCACATTCATCATCCAAAAATTACATTTCAAGATCTATCTTGAAGTACAATGCTGTCTCTGATAGGATAATTTCCATACATCTACAAACAATACCTGGTGTGGTGCTGTAAAATAAGCACTCAACTGCAAGGGCGGCAGTTCAAACTCACCAACTGCTCCTCGGAAACCCTATACAGGGTCGTTATGAGTCGGAGCTGACTCGATGTCACTTAACAAAAACAACACAAAGAATGCCAGTCAATACCACCATTATTGAAATTTACACACCAATAACTAAAGTCAGTGATGAGGAAATTGAAGAGTCCTATCAACTTCTTCTGTCTGAAATTCATCATGCAAACAAGATGCCTGGATAATTACTGGTGTTGGAATGTGAAGGTTGGAAAAAAAGAGGAAACATCAATAATTGGAAAATATGGCCTTGGTGACAGAAAAGGTCCCATGACTGAATCTTGCAAGACCAACGACTTATTTATTGCAAATACCTTTTTTAAACAGTATAAAAGGCACTGTACACATGGATCTGGAGTCCTGGTGTGGTACTGAAGGGTAAACACTGGACCAAAATGTTATTTGAACAGCAAGGTTGGTGGTTCAAACTCACCAGCCACTCCTAGGAAACTCTATATAGGGTCGTTATGGGTTGGAAGCAACTTGACAGCACTTAACAACAACAACATATGCAGGGACCTAACCAGATGATATACTCAGGAGGCCAAGGTAAACGAGAGAGAATATTCAATTCAACACAACAGAGATTGATAAACACGCTGTGGAAGGCAGATATTAGTCTTTGCATGTTTGTTAACAATATTAGATATTCTCCTGGTAAGATAAATAGATGAGGTCCCTGGGTTGCATGAATGGGGATGCATTTGACAGCTAACTGAAAAGTCCACCCAGAGATGCTTCAGAAGAAACGTGTGGTGACCTACTTCCCCAAAACCAGTCATTGCAAATCTTATGGAATACAGTTCTACTGTGACACAAGTTTGCCACCTGGATAAGATTAAGATGCAGTTCTTCCCAGTGTTTCATACCAAGGCTTACCAAAAGTATAAGATGTTGTTCTATGGGAGAGAAAAGGGAGGGAGAAGTAATTAATTATGACTTGTTGTTAAATGTTGTTGAGTCAGTTTCGACTCACAGCAATCCTGTTTAGGGTTCTATGGTTTCCAAGGAGCGGCTGGCGGATTTGAACTATTGACCCTGAGGTTCACACTGACCTTGCAATCCAGTGCTTTATCCTACAGCACCATACTAGGACTCCAATTATAACTAGGGAATGAGAACATCTTTACAAATGGATACCATCTGATCAGTAACTTACATTAAAGTAGGATTTGAAGTGTTGTGGATATAGATGTAGAGGCCTGGTGATGTACTCTTTTGGAAAAATCAGTCATTGAAATCCTAAGAAGCACAGTTTTACTGTGACCCACGGGGGTCGCCATGAATCAGGATCAACTCAACAGAGAGTGGTTTACTGGTTTTTCTCTCAGTGATGGTTCTGTGGTCTCTTCAGATCATTGTTCTGAAGGTTGGATTTCACTGAAGAATAGGACAGAGCAAGGCAAGGTAGAAAGCAGCGTTGTTCACTCATCTCAAGATGCCTCTTGAAAAGGCTCTTGGTTTGCTGTTGTTGATTTTTTAATACCACAACCTATTATTGTTTTCTGCCTTTTATTAGTTTTTCTTAGACTTCTATGCAAAGTTAAAATTATAAGGTTATGAATATTAGGAACACAACTCAGTTGTGTTCAGGTACTTTGTTGTTATTGTTGTTAAGTGCTGTCAAGTAGGTTCTGGCATGACTGGTGAATTTGAACTGCTGACCTTGAAGTTCAAACCAACCTTTTGGTCCAGTGCATTATCCCACAGAGCCACACCAGGACATCTTAGTCTACCACATTTTTTTTTAATGTATATGAAGGGATCAAACACTTTCAAAGTAATATATTCTTACTGAAGCAGTGATACTGATAAAATTCTCTTTGCTAAACAGTCAATCAGATACTTGTTCAAGAAATAATTATTGGACAGCAAACTCAATTTATTGTAGCAGGCTGTGTTCTAAGTTACAGGCCTTTTGATAAACAAGCTCTCAGCTTTTCTGGAGGCTATTTTCAAATGGGCAGAGAAAGGCAATAAATAAGTCACATATAAGTCAATAAAGTTGTGATAAGTGCTATGACAAAAATAAACAGGCTACTGATTAAAGAGTAACGAGCAGGGTAACCTCAAATAAAGTAATCAGGATAAGTTTCTGTGAAACCGTGCGCTTATATCAGCCAAAGTTCTTAGTTTCTGACTACATCAACAATGGCCGGCTTAAGCAGGAAGCAAAGGATAAAAGGATATTAGAAAGCTCACAGATTCATTAGAAAAATTGGGGAACATCCTTTAGGCTGAGCTTCCTGGAACTGCTTCATGAACCATATCAAAGAGTTGACCTGTTATGGAAGTGGTCCCCACTGGTTACCTTAGAATCTCACAAAGCAGCTGGAAAAGCTGCCAATCCCAAACCATGTCATCACAGCCTGCACCCTTACCAGGAAAATGGAAGGCCCCCACCCAGCCACTGTCCCATGAGTCTACATTTCAACCAAAGGTTTGATCCAGAGCTTCCAATAGGGTTCATTCCACTTCAAACCCCTGCTGAGACTGTCGTTCCACCCCAGATGTACTGAATCAGAATCAGCACAGTGCAGCCATTTTGAACTACTGGAAGCAGCATTCAGATGGGGACAGGAAGTAGATAATTGGCTTAGCTCTTCATCAAGATCGGCAGCAGTACCCTTGCTAGTGGCTGGTGTTCAGCAAAGTGTGATCTCCTTTTTCTCCACATCTTCCCAGTGACAGATTGAGAGAATGATCAAGAAAACTGCAGATGAAATCAAGGAGAAACTCAAAAATCAAACTGACACAAACTAATTGGAAAACTGGGAACCATACAAAAATGGCAATTAGAAAACCAGAAGATTAACACTAAAACTTAAGAAACTGGTAATAGACTTAAGGGTAAAGAAATAGAAGTGAATAAATAGAAAACCAAATTACTGAGCTTGAAGAAAATTCATTCAAAATTCATCTGTTAGAGGAGTAATCAGAAAAAAGAATCAAAAAAAAAACTGAAGTAAGCCTAAGACTTATGTGGACACTATCAAAAAGGATAACTTACATATGATGGGAATTCCAGGACAGGAAAACAAAACAAAACATAGAGAAATTTTCCAAGCGTTGCTGAAAGAAAACATTCCTAACATCATAAAAGACAAAAAGATTCATTCAAAAACTTTAACAAACTCCAAACAGGATAGACCCAAAAGAAAAACACCAAGACATCCTATAATTAAACATCTCAAAACCAAAGACAAGGAAAGAGTCCTGAGAACAGCTCAGGAAAAATGAAAAGATGCCTTCTAAGGAGAACTAATAAAATTAAGCTCAGATTTCTCAGCAGAAACCATGCAGGCAAGAAAACAATGGAATGACATATATAAAACTTCTAAAGAAAAATTTACCAACCAAGAATCATATATTCAGCAAAACTGTTTTATCAAATATGATGATGAAATTAGGCTATTTTCAGATAAATTAAAATAGTTTATAAAAACCAAACCAACCTTTAAAAAAATACTAAAAGACAGTTCTTTAAACAGAAACGAACAACAGCAGACAACCTAAGAGTAACCTACATGACAGTATGACCTAGACTCAACCCAGATAAAGAAGTATTCTAAGTAAAACAAACCTATATGACTGAAAATAGACAAGTAGAGATACAGTTGCAACAGCAAATCATAAAGTAAAAAGAGGGAGTAATGTACTTACAGAACTTCAAATGAAGAGGAAATAAAATAGATTTCAAGAAAATAAATAAAAATAAACCTAACTGTAACCCTAAAAACTAGCCCAACCCATACCCCTCACACTAACCTTAGTCCTAACCGTAACTCTAACACTAAACAAAGTCCTAGGCCTGGCCACAGTCCCAACCCTAACCATCACTCCTTACTCCTACCCACCCCCACAAAGCAAAACAAAAATGGACTCAAGATAGAGCAAAGACCTAAATGTAAAATCTCAATCTATAGACTATAAAAGAAAAAATATGGACAAACTGAGGAGCCCTTGTTGTTGGTGGTGGTAGGTGCCATCGAGGCAGTTCTGACTCATAGTAACCCTGTGCACAGTAGATGGAAATACTACACTGTCCTACACCATCCTCACAATTGTGGTTATGTTTGAGCCCTTTATTACTGCCACTGTGTCAATCCATCTTGTTGGGGGTCTTCATCTTTTTCACAGACCTCCACCTTTCCAAATATGATGTTCTTCTCCAGGGACTAGTCCCTCCTAACAAAATGTCCAAAATATGACAGACAAAATCTCTTCATCTTGACTTGTAAGGAGTATTCTGACAGTACTTCCAAGGCAGATTTATTTGCTCATCTGATAGTCCATGGTGCTTTCAATATTTTTCTTCAATATCATAATTCAAATGCATGAATTCTTCCATATTATCCATAATCCTTGTCCAATTTTCACATGCATATGAGTCCATTGAAAATGTCATGGCTTGAGTCAGGTACACCTTACACCTCCAAGTGACATCTTTGCTCTGTAACACTTTAAAGAGGCCTTTTGCAGAAGATTTGCCTAATGTGATATGTCATTTGATTTCTTGACGCTGTTTCTATGATTATGGATCCAAATAAAATGAAATCTGAGAACCTCAGTCTTATCTCTGTTTATCCTTATATTATTTATTGGTCCACTTGTAAGGATTTTTGTTTTCTTTACATTGCAGCACTATCCATACTGAAGGTTGTAGACTTTGATCTTCAATACTAAGTATTTCAAGTCCTCTTTGCATCCAGCAAGCAAGGTTGTATCATCTGCAGATTGTTGATTAGTCTCCTTCCAATTCTGATGTCACGTTCGTCTTCATATAATCCAATTTCTTGGATAAAACATACCATAAACAGAATACATGATACAACATACAAATTGAATAAAAATGGTGAAAGGATACAAACCTGACACACACGTTTCCTGATTTTAAACCATTCAGTATCCCCTTGTTCTGTTCTAATGACTGCTTCTTGATCTGTGTACAGGTTCCTCATGAGTACAATGAAGTGTTCTGGAATACAGACCATTTGTTATGATCCACAACGTCTAATGCCTTTGCATAGTCAATAAAGCAAAAGTAAACATCTTTCTGTTACTCTCTGCTTTCAGCCAAGATTCATCTGATGTCAGTAATGGTGTACCTACTTCCACATTGTCTTACAAATACAGCTTGAATTTCTGGCAGCTCTTTGTCAATGTGCTATTGTAAACAATTTTTAATTATCATCAGCGAAATTTGGCTTCCATGTGACATTAATGAAATTGATGATTTCCACATTCAGTTGGGTCACCTTTCCTTGGAATGGGCACAAATGTGGGTCTTTTCCAGGTAGCTGTCTTCCAAATTGCCTTATATACTGAAGGCCTCCAGCACTGTATCAACTTGTTGAAATATTTCTATTTGTATTTCATCAGTTCCTGGAGCCTTGTTTATCACCAAGGTCTCTACTGATACTTGGACTTCTTCATTCAATACCATCAGTTCTCAATCATATGGTACCTCTTGAAATGACTGAACACTGAAAATTCTTTTTGGTAGAATGACTCTGTGTATTCCTGCCATCTTCTTTTGAAGTTTTCTGTATCATACAATATTTTGCCCACAGAATCCTCCAATATTGAAACCCAAGGCTTAATTTTTTTCTTCTGGTCTTTCTCTTGAGAAACACTAAGCATGTTCCGTTTGGTTGTCTAACCCCAGGTTTTTGAACATTTCATTGTAATACTTTATTTTGTCTTCTCTAACTGCCCTTTTAAATTTTCTGTTCCGCTTTTTAACTTGCTCATTTCTTCCATTGCTTTAGGGTCTCTATGTTCAAGAGCACAGTTTTGAGTCTCTTCTGGCATTCATTTTGGTGTTTTTTACCTTTCCTATCTTTTTAATGACCTTTTACATTCTTCGTGTGTGGTGTTCTTAATGTTGTCCCACAATTCCTCTGGTCTTTGATCATTAGTATCTAATGCATCAGATTTGTTCTTGAGATGGTCTCTAAATTCAAGTCAGACATAATTAAGGTTATATTTTGGTTCTCGTGGACTTGTTTAAATTTCCTTCAGTATCAGCCTGAACTTGCATGTGAGCAACTGATGATCTGTTCCACAGTTTTCCCCTGGTCTTGTTTTGGCTGATGATATTGAGCTTCTCCAGCATCTCTTCCCACAGATGTAGTCAATTTGATTCCTATGCATTCCATCTGGTGAGGTCCACGTGGATAGTCATCTTTTATGTTGTTGAAAACAGGTGTTTGCAATGAACAAGCCATTGGTCTTGCAAAATTCTATCATGTGATCTCCACATCATTTCTATCACCAAGGTCATATTTTCCAACTCTTGGTTTCCAACTTTCACGCTCCAATCACCAACAATTATTAATGCATCTTTCTGACATGTTTGATAAATTATAGACTAAAGAAGTTCATAGAATTCTTCAATTTCACAGTCACTGGCTTTAGTGGTTGGTGAGTAAATTTGAATTAAGTGGTATTAGCTGATCTTCCTTGCAGGCATATGTATATTATACTCGCAACAGCATTGTACTTCAAGGTAGATCTTGAAATGCTTTTTTGACAATGAATGCGATGCCATTCCTCCTCAGTTTGTTGTCCCCAGCATATTAAACCATATGATTGTCTGATTCAAAATGCCAAATACCAGCCCATTTCAGATCACCAATGTCTAGGATATCAATCTTTATGTGTTCCATTTCATTAGGAGCCCTAATATGTGGTATAAATATACTACAAATATAACTAAAAATCCACATATAATAGAAGACCAACTAAATGAGTGAGACCTCCTAAAACTCAGCCAATCATATGCATTTCACCAAAGAAGTAAATAAAAGAAACAACCAACAGGGAAAAAATTAATTCACGACGATATCAAACAAGGAACTATCTCTAAAATTTATAGAAAACTTCACCCCCTCAATAGCAAAAAGACAAATAGTCAAATCTGAAAATGGCAGAGGACATAAACTGACACTTCAATAAAGAGGGCATTCAGGCAGCCAACAAACATGACGAAATGCTGGTAATCGTTAGCTGTTTTTAAGTGCCATGGAATTGGTTCCAATACATAGCAGCCTTGTATAAGGTTTCTGAGGAATGACTGGTAGGTTTGAACCACCATAGAAAACAATAAATGCAGATGAGGGTGTAGATAGACTGGACCCCTCATACACTGCTGGAACTAGTATGAGGGTTCCATTGTAAAATGGTGAAACCACAGTGGAAATAGTATGGCACTTCCTAAAAAAGTTGGAAATAGAACTATCATATGATCCAGCAACCCCACTACTAGGTATCTGCCCTAGAGAAATAGGAGCCATGACAGGAATAAATATATACACACCCATGTTCATAGCAGCACGATTCACAATAGCAACAAAATGAAGCAAACGAAATGCCCATCACCAGATGAATGGATAAACTATGGTACATACAATGAAATACCACACAATGTTAAAAAATAAGGATGAATCTGTGAAACACTTCAACATGGATGAAACTGGTAATGTTATGCTAAATGGAATTGTTGTGGTGGTTAGTAAGTGCCATCAACTAGGGGTCTAATGCTCAAATATGCCTGTTAGAAAGAGCAATGGGAGAAACACTCGAGCAGCACAATCTGTCCTTTTCTTTTACTACTTCAGCTCTCACCCCTTAGGGAGGTTATGTAAATAGAAACTGCAGGGAAGGCCAAATGCAATTCATTTTGAAGTTTCTATTGCCACCTACAGGAGAAAGGGAGAAAAGAATTTACTTGGGCTTCAGATAAGGTTGGCCTTGTTCTTCCTGGTGCCGAATTAATAACACACAGGTTTAAAGAATTTCAATACACATTGAAATTCTTTTGTTCTGACCACCACTGTAGTATTTCTAGACTATTATATCGCTACATGAATGTAGAGCTTGGGAGTTTAAGCCCAAAGATTTTATCAGATTTTTTTAAAGATGCCTTTTAATTAAAAAATAGTCTTTGCTTTGTGACTAACAACAGGTGGTTGTTGTTGTTAAGTGCCATCGAGTCAATTCTGACCCATAGCAACCCTGAATAGGGTTTCCGAGGAGCAGCTGGTGAGCTTGAATCGCCGACCTTGCAGTTCAAACGGCTTTGCAGTCTGGCGCATTAAGCCACAGCGCCACATTCCAATAATTTGGATTTTTTTTCATAATCAATTTACTAAGGTATAATCACAATCGAAGCATCATAATTCCACACTAGTAGGGCCTTTGTAGTTTACTAAAGGTTGTTTTTATTTGTGGTTGGTTGGTTGATTTATTTGGTGTTCTATTCTCATAGATTTTTGGTTACGAATTGGGCTGCTACTCTCACAGTCAGCAGTTTGAAACTACCAGCTGCTCCACGGGAGAAAGATGAGGCTTTCTGTTCCCCTAAAGATGTACAGCCTCGGAAACCCCGTACAGGGTCTCTATGTCGGAACTGACTCCACTGCACATAACAACAACACCCACAGAGTCTACATAAGCCACTTTGTGACAATGTTGGCTTCCATATAAATGACAGCACAGCCTAGTCACTCAAGTTTATACTTTCGACTTTATCACAGCAAACAGGGAAGAATTTTCTTTACCCCCAAACTTTTCCATTTCAGACATAGAAACCAGAGTTTCATGCATATACACACACCCTAAAACATCTTTAGAAGTAGACAGGTCCATAGAGATCAATAGCTTTTTGCTTTATACAGAAAAAAAAAAAAAAAAATCTTCAGAGAGATGAAATGACTTACCAGAGATTGCAGAATTTTTCCTGCTGGAGCAATGGCCACTGTTAATCCACAGAAATTTCTATTCTGAATGATGTAGGTAAAATTCTGTGAAGTGGTAATTCTTAATCTTGGTTCAACTCATTCCACCTCATTAGGACCGCTTGTCCAAACCAGCAACCGCCAACCCTCACCAGAGAAAGGGAAAACCCCTTATTGCTCCTTCCATTGATATAGTTATTTATGCGATTTTTTTTAAATGTCTCCCCCAGTTCAAGAGGTGAAGTCCAGAAAGGAAAGATGGTACATGGGGTTCCCAGTGTCCCTTCAGTCCTTATCACTTTGACTGCCTAGGTTAAGGACTCCATGAATGTTTCTTGGATAAGTAGATGAAGGCCTAAGATATACGTTTTTAAAAAAAATTCTAAGAACTGCAAAAATATAGGCTCCTTCTTGTTGTTGTTGTTGTTGTTGTTGTTGTTGTTGTTAGGTGCCATTGAGTCGGCTCATAGAGACCTCATCAACAACAGAAGCAAACACAGCCCAGTCCTGAGCCTTCCTCACAATACTTGTTAACACTTGAGCCCATTGATGCTGCCGTAGTGCCAACCATCTCCTTCACAGTCTCCCTCTCTTTCGCTGACCCTCCACTTTACCAAGCATGATGTCCTTCTCCAGGGAGTGGTCCCTCCTGATAACACGTCCAAAGTAGGAGAGATGAAATCTGACCATCTTGACTTCAGAGGCGTATTCTGGTTCTAGATTTACAATAGGAAGGATTTTACCAAGATGGTGATATTTTTAAGTTTTCAATTTCAATGTCTATCTGGTGTGGTGCTGTATAATCATCGCTGGACAACAAACCACAAGGTCAGCAGTTCAAACTCACCAGCTTTTCCTTAGAAACCCTATCCAGGGTCGCTATGAAACAGAACTGACTCAACAGCACTTAACAACAACAACATCAGAAATAGGAGTACCTGGATGGTACAAATGGTTTAGTATTCAACTATTAACTAAAAGGTTGGCAGTTTGAACCAAGACAGAGACAGACGCCTTGAAAGATAAGCCTGGCAGGCAGCTATTCACAGCATAGGGTCACAGGCTTAAAAATCCTATGGAGCAATTCAACTCTGCACACATCAACGTGATGGCAACTAACAACAATATCATAAATAGAATATCCTTTTGAGTTTTTAAAAAAGTAATATTCTTGATGGTAGGCGGGGCTTGGTGGCCGCCAGGGTGGAGGTTCAGTGAAGTTCGCCTTCAGCAATACCACAGAATACGAGGCAAAGCAGATCCAGGGCAGAGCTCCAAAACTCGGAACCACAGAGATAGGAATATTTTTAAGGTTTGAAGGCTTATAGATTGTGGAACTTGAAGCTGAAGTAAAAATATCATGTACTTTTGAATCTGCCAGATTGGGAGCCCCTGAGCCGACATCTTGGGCCAGACCAAACGGGGGGGAGCAGAAACACCACGGAAAAACGCCGGAGGAACCTTGGAGCTAAGGTGGACAATACACTTTGTCAGTTTTGCTTTGTTCTGATTTTCTTTTCTTTTCTTTTCTTTTTTTTATTGTATCTGGTCATTGGTGTGCCCACTATTTGTCCACCTCCATTCTAGTGACTAGAGGGGGAGCCTAAGCGAGTGGACACCCCCCACCCTCACCACTGGTGGGTTCTTCTGCCACACATGCGCACAGATACTCAACCCCAGAGCTGGCCCTGAAGGCTTTTTTGCTTGTTTGTCTTTTATTTTGTTTTTTTAATACGGGCAAAGGGCAGGACGGGGGAATAATGTTAAGATGCTTGGCTGTTTTTTGAATCTTGGTTTTCCTTGCATTGTATTATAAAATAGACACTGGAGGGGGAGAGAAAGGAATAGCCAGAAACATCACCATAGAAAGCTTGTAAGTCTGTCTTTTGTCTATAACTGATTAGAATACCTAAAATGGGGCAACAACATGCCCAGTGAAGGAGGCTTCCTGCAGAGCCTCTGCATTACATAAGACCATAGGGAGAATCCTGAATCCCATCCAGCTCTCCAGAGATGGGAAATTTTTCCACTTGAAAGGACAAGCAGACCAGCCTGGAGTGGGCTAGAAGAATAGAAGATACTTCTTGAAAGAAAGACCTAGAGGAAAAATACAAAACAACATAAGCAGACCAACTGTTACTTAAGAACAAGCAAGTTGCTTGCCCAGGATACATCAAGGCAAGTGGTTGGGTCCCCTCAGTGTAAACCCCCATCCAAGACTAAGACTCCATGGGAATACACACTCTGATTGGTGACCACGCTCGTCACCAATACGGGGAAGTGAGGGAAAAACAGCAATGCAGCTGTGAGCTAAGCCCTACAACTTCAATAGACTCCTGTGAACCAGATGGAGACCTTGTTGGCCAGCAGTGTGGCAAGACTTGGGGACTCTTGGGCCCAGAGTCAGTGACATAGCCACAGAGGACTAGAGTGGAGAGTGAAGCATCCAGCTGATAAGAAGAGAGGGCATATGCATA
>NW_006408795.1:1394035-1396728 GCF_000296735.1 Chrysochloris asiatica
CGGAGCAGCTGGTAGTTTCGAACCGCTGACCTTAAGGTTCGCAGCCCGATTCGTAACCACTACGCTACCAGAGCTCCTTCCCAGCCTGCCCCCATAAATATATAGCAAGCTAATAAATATATTGATAGCTGGCACAAGAGTTTCTCTTAAAGGAGTAATCCTCTAAGCACTGAAACTATCATTACGCCACTTAGCCTAAGGACGATGTGTTAGGGAAACATACACACAAAAATGGACAATAGCAAATTCATGACTTTTCTTGAATCCATCAGAGTGCTGAGGTAGTGGACAACAAAGTATCCCAGTATCTCAGGAAAGGCAGGTGTCTACAGGAAGAGATGAAACATAGGTACTGGCTTACCTGGGGTAATTTAGCCAGTTCAGATGGTTGACAAGTGAGTACCCACTAGAGAGAAGTCCTTGAAGACATAAACATGGAGACCCCTTAACCTCTTGCAGGATTTGTCTCTGAATACACCAGGCACTGACAGACAATGGTTGGAAGAGTTCTGAGATCTACGGCAGAGGGGAATGACACTTTGCTAGAACCCTTCCCCAGTCAACCCTACATTGCAAAACCTTCATCTGTTAGAGAATGGTAACCTGCCCTACGTAAAACACCCTTGGGCGTTTAGAAAACTCCTTGTAGCTACTGTTGTTAGGTACCATTGAACTGGTTCCAACAGCGACCCTACTACAACAAAACGCAACACTGCCCGATCCTGTGCAACCCTCACAATGGCTGCTGCTTGAGCCCATTGCTGCTGCCACTGTGCCAATCCATCTCATGGGGGGTCTCCTTCCATTTTTTGCTTACCCTTCATTTTATCAAACATGCTATCCCTCTCCAGAGACTGTTTCCCTCCTGATAATAAGTCCAAAGTATGAGAGATGAAGTCTGGCCATCTTAGCTTCCAAGGAGTATTCTGATTTTACTTTTTCCCACATAGAGTTATTTGTTCTTCTGGCAGTTCATGGTACCTTTAATATTGTTTGTCAACATCATAATTCAAATGAATCATTTCTTCCTCTCAATTCTTCTACAGTCTTCCTTATTCATCGTCCAACTTTCACATGCATATGAGGTGGCTTGGGTCAGGTGCATGCACCTTAGTCCTCAAACTGTTATCTTTGCCCTTTAACACTTCAAACAGGACTTATGTAGTAGATTTGCCTAATGCAATACATCATTTGATTTCTTGACTACTGCTTCCATGAGTGCTGATAACTGATCAGAACAAAATTAAGTCTTTGAAAACTTCAATCTTTTCTCCATTTATCTTGATGTTATTTATTAGTCCAGTGATGAGGATTTTTGTTTTCTTTACATTGAGGTGCAATCCAAAGGCAATGGTCTTTGATCTTCACCAGTAAGTATTTTAAGTCCTGTTTGCTTTTAGTAAGCAAGGTTGGATCACTGCAAATGAGTCTTCCTCCAATCCTGATGCCACGTTTTCTTCTTCATATAATCCAGCTTCTCGGATCATTTGCTCAGCATACAGGTTGAGTCAATTTGGTATATTAATATCATTAATACTGCATGCAAGTAAAATTTAATGTCATTAATATCACATACAAGTAAATTTTTGATAATTTTTTAACAGCTGCAACACTACATTGACAGGGAACTGCCAAAGGTTCAAGTCAGATTCAGATGAGGACATAGAAAAAGGGATATCACTGCTGACATCTGATGGATCTTGGCTGAAAGCAAAAAATACCAGAAAGATGTCTACCTGTGCTTTATTGACTACACAAAGGCTTTTGCTTATGTGGATCATGACAAGCTATGGACAACATTGGGGAGAATGAGTATTCCACTTCATTATACTCCTGGGGAACCTGCACATAGACCAAGAGGCAGTCGTTCAAACAGAACAAGGGGACACTGAGTGATTTAAAATTAGGAATGGTGTGCGCCAGTGTTGTATTCTTTTACCATATTCATTCAGTTGACTGACTCTAGATAGGATTTTTTTTTTAAGAGGAAAAATCAGTTTCCTTGCTCATAAAATAAGATATATTTGCTTTATGCCATCAATCTTGATTTTATCCATGTTTCACTTTAGATCTCTGAGTTTGTCTAGGACATAATGAGGCTTTCTACACACATATCAACTCAGGAATTTTTTTCTATGATTAATTATTATTATTGTTTCCTTTCCAATTCTTATAAAAATAATTACTTCATGGAACTTAGAGAAGGGATGGATGAGATGGAGACCAAGATTAAGATTCAGAAATTGTCTAACAGATTAGAACCAAACCTGCCATTATTTTTCTGTGTTCAATAGGGATCTTGACAGACCAATGTCCATGTGCCTGTGTGTGTCAGTGCATGCACATGCTTGTACATACCTAGAAAAATTCTGGACAGACACAATGCAAAGTCTCCAAAAGGTTGAGCCAAAAGGTGGGGGAAGGAAGTGTTATATTCACTTGATACCAGCATTATTCTCTCTAAATTGTTTTTATAACACACATGTAGGTTTTTTGAGTTTTAAAATCATAATCCTGAAAAATAAAAAGGTTGAATACCTCTTTTTGTTTTTTAGTGCCGTTGAGTTGATTCCGACCCATAGCAACCCTGTGTGGGGTTTCCAAGGAGCAGCTGGTGAGCTTGAACCACTGACCTTGCAGTTCAAATGACTTTGCAGTCTGACGCATTAGCCCACAGCGCCACACCAGGACTC
>NW_006408795.1:1399133-1400375 GCF_000296735.1 Chrysochloris asiatica
ATACAATTTGATGAACTTGACCTACACCTATGGATGCAGTAGCTTAAAAGAGGGAACAAATCCTTACAGCAAGGATCATTCCCACCCCCTCCATACACAGGGTAGACAGGGATGGGCAACTTGGACATTGGCTACCCAAAATGGGAGGGGCTACAAAGGCAAGAAGTGACTGGCTTACAAGCTTTCAAGATTCAGAGGGCGTGAAGGAAGGTAGAATCTCCAGTGAGTAGTATTCAATCTATCTAGGCGGGGCTGATGAAATGAAATGCAGTTGGGTCTCTTGTGATACAATAGCAAATAATTGTTATCAGGACTGCTTGGGACGGTTGGCAATGTAAAGGTAGACATTTTGTAGCAAGGAGAGGAGTGATTAACTTTTCAGACTAGGAGCGGAGGTCCCTGGGACCATCAAGGGAGAAGAGCGGAGAGTGGGACCCTACCCAGAGAAGCAGTGATGCCTGAGATGGAGGCAGAGAGGATGAGGTGGAGAGATGGGGACGTTAGACCCAGAAAGGGAGAGGGGCTGTGTGCTGAAGACTGGGAGGCAGGCTTGTAGTGTATACCCTTTGGTTGGTTGATGATACATGGAGGGGATTGTAACCATAGCAATGAAATGATATGATAGGATGAATGTAAAACTAATGTTCTCCCATGTAAACTATCACATCATTCACAATAAAACATTTTTTTAAAGTAATATTCTCCCTTTATCAAACACGATGGGTCCCTCCTCTTGAAAGTGAAAAAGATTAGATAACTGTGGATGCTTTTTTTAAGTTACATTCTTTGAAGAAAGCTTTTAACCATATTATTCCTTGCAAAATTACTAGGTTTTAGAACTCTAACTACACCTCCTTGTCTGGGCGTAATCTCTAAAAGTGAAAATGTCAAGTACTTAGAACTGCTGACTATCTGCTGCCATCTTGTGGCAAATTTTGTTATTCTTTTTGCATTATGTTTTACAAACATTTGTTGTGGTTGTTAAGTGCGGTTGAGTCAGTTCCAACTCATAGAGACTCTGTTTAGGGTTTCTGAGGAGCAACTGGTGAGTTTGAAGCACCGACCGTGCAATTCAAACAACCTTGAAGTCCAGTGCTTATCCTACAAGACTAGTCTTCCCAGCCTGCCCCCATAAATATATGTTGTTAAGTGCCGTGGAGTCGGTTCCGACCCATAGCGACCCTGTACAGGGTTTCCGAGGGTATAAATCTTTACGGGAGTAGAAAGCCTCATCTTTCTCCC
>NW_006408795.1:1402985-1439762 GCF_000296735.1 Chrysochloris asiatica
TCCAAGGAGCAGCTGGTGAGCTTGAACCACTGACCTTGCAGTTCAAATGACTTTGCAGTCTGACGCATTAGCCCACAGCGCCACACCAGGACTCCTGGGTACCTCTAAGTTACCTAAGAAAAAAGAGTGCTTTGAGAAGTTCGGATTCAGGGTCAGGAGTACAGCATTAGTACCCTTTGTACACCTGAGGTCAGTGCTGTTTGGGGATTGGAATGGACCTACTTTGTGTTGTGCCATTTCCCCGGGCAAAGTGCTCATGGTACAGATGATGAAATCCAACCTCTGTCTGTGGCATTAATGGCATGAGCTGCTTCCCAGAGCAGTTATCTTAGAACAAGTAAACGTCATTGGGGAAACATTGGAAACACTCAGTGGGTACTGGGTGAAAGTAAAAAACAGGTGACCTTGCAGATGCCTTGAAGTTTTAAGATTGCCCCGTTCTATGGTAGAACTTACTAGAAGGTATTTTGTGACTCAAAAAGAAGATTTAGACATGCTTAATTCCTTAAGGAGCTCTGGTAGTGTAGTGGTTATGAGTCCAGCTGCTAACCTCAGCTAAGGTCAGCAGTTTGTTCTGCAGGAGAAAGATGAAGCTTTCTGCTTCTGTAAAGATGTACAGCCTCGGAAACCCCATGCAGGGTCGCTATGAGTCAGAACCGACTCCACAGCACACCACTCTCACCATCTTTACTCCTTATAGTTTCAAAAGTTATAAAAAGTTAACTGTGCTATATCTAAAATTCTAGGAGACGGTAGCGGATCAAGAGAAAGGAAGAAGAGTGTTAATGAATTCCCATGCTGCACTTCAGAATGGGACCTTTTTCACGATCACACCTAAAAAAAATCCTGTCTTTATATGCCTGTTACAAATGAGTTGCTACATTCAAGAGAATATATTCATTTGTACTATTTCTATATAAAGACTTTTTAATGCTGAGGCATAATGCAAAATATGTGTATCTTAAGTATATGGATGACATTCAAATAATGAAAACGAAGATGCCAAAGAAGTTTTAATGAAACGTGCTTGGCAGAGGCCATTTCAACGGAGTAATTTCTTTGACTTTAGACTTGTACTCATATATGATTTTATGTATGACAAAGAAAATAGTTTATTAAAATACATCTTCATGGTGGACTGTTTAAAATCTAGTAATAAATGTGACAATAATATTTTAAATATCTTAATGTTAAAATATTTCATAAAAACAACTAGAAATAATATCAGAAAACAGTATATTAGACATGACATGACTATATTTCCTTTGGAGGCCTGGTGTGGTGCTGTGGGATAAAGCACTGGACCACAAGGTCAGTTTGAATCACAGGATCAGCGGTTCAATCTCACCGGCTGCTCCTTGGAAACCACAGAGAGGGTTGCTATGAGTCAGAGCCGCCTCCACGACACTACAAACAACAGCAACAATCTATTTCCTTTGAAGTTGAGTATATACCAACATGTTCATTGGTTTCTGTTCAAAAATAGTGATTTATTTATTGGGAATATTGAAATGAATTATGTACAGAATATATACAAAAATATACATGCACACAAATGTAAAATTATCCACTTTGTAATTGTAACTTTTAAATTTGGGTCATTACATAAAAATGAGCTCTAGAACGCCTGTCTTTCACGATTGAGCAGCTTCCTGTTTCTACAGGGCTTCCTGTAAAAGCAAACGAAGCTGCTTTTGCTCGTCTTTCACCGGAGATGTCCACTTCCTCTTCAAGTACTGGACATCAATGTCCCCAGAGGTTCTGGCCAGCACCAGGGCAAGGAAGCTGCTGCTGGTCTTTTCAGGTTCACCCATTACAGTCATCGTCACCAGCCTAAAACAAGAGAGGTCAGAGAGATGTCAGCGAAGTGGACATACATGGAACTTTGCATTATTTTGGATTTTCTAAAGGATCCATCTTCCAAGTGAGGCATGAAATGGAAGAGATATTCCACAATGGTTTAATAACAGTCTCGATGACAAGCTAGACCAGAAATGAGTGTATAAAAAGCTATAGAAAATTGTTTTTAAAACCTATTTCTGCACTTTAGAGGTTTGCTGACTGATAGCTTTGTGATGGTAATTGTAAGGATGAATTGCTCTCAGACAATTGTGATGGAATATGAAGTCATTCTCTGAAGATGGAAGGATAATACTCTCTCACCTTTCAGTTCAAGAGTAAATAGCTTCTCAACTGTGAATTTTTAAGCTTGAGAATGTCAGAAGAACTCAACAATTCAGGCTCTCTCTGATAAACACACTTGATTGTTCACATCTTGGTCTCCAGCAGTTTATCCTCTGTCCTACCCACTCCTTCTCATGAGGTGAGCTCACCCACACCCATGTCTTCGGTTAAATGTCAACACACTCAAATCTGTCTCCTGTTTAGACTTAGTTCCAGACCACATGTTCAACATCCTGTTATACTTTTCCTCTTGAATATACTACAGGCAAGTCAAGACTTACTTTTCAGCTGTAAAAGCTTTCCTGTACCTCCCTTCTGCTGAAGGGCAACTCTACCCATGCACAGAAGCGCCCACAGAGAAACTCAGGAGTCATCCTGGATACCTCTATGTACACTGGGGGTTCAAAAAGTTCGTAGACAATTTCTATTATCTTCCCATTCCCTTTTCCCATGAACTTTTTGAAGCCCCCTCATTATTTTAATCTTTCACCCCGTCAATTGTCTAGTCAATTCTGTTTCCTAGTTCTTCTCCCCCTAAACTACTATCACCATAGCTCAGGCCTTCATCATTATGTCTGATCTCTTAACAGTTTCTGACCAGTCTCTTTGTCTCTATTCTATCCCCTTCATAATGCTGACACCAAGACTTTGAAAACTCCTGCTGTTAAGAGCCACTGAGTAGCTTCCCATTCATAGTGACCCTCTATATGATTTCTGAGGAGCGAATGGTGGTTTTGAACCGTCTACCTTTAGGTTAGGAGTCCAGTGCTTATCCTACAGCACCATACCAGGACTCTCAATTTTTAACTCATCCCTACTTAAATTCCTTGTACACTCCTATTACCACTAGGAAAATGTCTTTTTTATATGGTATATAAAGTTCTCCATGCCTTGAACTCAACATTAAATCCCAATTCTTATACTTCTATTTCCAACCATTGCACAGAGCAGCGGCTCCCGGACTGGCCAGGCTCCCCTTACCACCATAGCGTGGAGGGGCAGCAACCTCTTCTCAGAACACTCCTCCTCATCGGATTCTATTTAGTAAGAGACAGCTTAGTGTCATCACCTCCAGGACCTTCTCACAACCCATTTGTTGTTTTTAAGTGCTGTTGAGTTGGTTCTGACTCATGTTCCGACCCTGTATAGGGTTTCCAAGGAGCAGCTGGTGAGCTTGAACCACAGTCCTTGCAATTCAAACCAACCTTGCAGTTCAGCTTATTAACCTGCGGTGCCACACCATGACCCCTTGCCTATCCCTAATTTGGGTCAGTATTCCCATACATCCTGGGAATATCTCCATCTTAGCACAGATTACATGATCCCCCTCAGGAGAAATGATATTGAAACACAATGCCTACCTCAATGCCCACCACTTTGCCTTCCTTGTCTTATTCTAAAACAAGTAAAGACATCTGGTGTCAAGCATTGGCAGGCACTGACAGATTTTTGGTGGGATCAGCGACTGCGAGCAGGGCAGAAGAAGTGAGCCCCCTCAAAGGGCATGGCAGTGAGAAAGCTGAAAGTGACAGGGGGGAGGAGTCACCAGTGCCCACAAGAGCCCGAGTGCTACGAATCTTCTACAATCTAAAATGATAAACTCTCTTCCTATAGTCTAAATAGCTACACTAACTCCTAGAACTACGTGTTAAGAAAAACAGAACATGAAGACAATCACAAATTTTAAAGTCTCCTAAAATAAAGAATGGACTCTACTTTTACAAATAATAAAATAATTCAGCACTTTCTATGTCACATCACTTCTTTAAGTTTTGAAAGAATGCCTCATGAGGGACCTGGGAGAGCAGGCACCTAAGCAGACTTGACAGGCCACCAAGACAATTACCAGACAGAACAGAAGCAAGGGCACTACAAACTTGTCCAGCACACACTAACCTGACAGGTACAGGTTAGGCCAAAGCTGCATCTGGGAGATGGCTCGATTCTGAGAAGTGAAAACAATTTAGCTGACCAAGTCCCCAGTGATGCAGTTCATATAAACAGATATTTTCCCTATACCTACCTGTGAGCGACTTGCAATGAGAAGTTAGAGCATTATTGAGGGGGAGAGTGAGAATGCATGTGGCGCTGCAGGACTGCTAACTGTGAGGTCAGCAGTTCAAACTCACCAGTCACTCCTCAGAAACCCTACAGAGAGTCAATATGAGTCACAATCGACTCGATGGCACTTAACAACACCAACAGACAACTAAAGGAACACACCATGAAAAATTAAAAGTCGTCAGAATGTTCACCAGCTGCTTAGTGCTTTAATACTGCTGTTCAATTGTAAAAATATAAGCAAAGTTTAATTGTCACAAACCCAACAACATCAGTAATGGTGATAAAACATTAATGGAGCTCCTGGCATCAGGGCTGTGAAATTGAGCTTGGTGGGCGGAGGATGAATATAGTTCACTGACAAAGCATGCCTAGAATAAAAATAACATTCAAAATAGATGCATAAACACTGGTTAGTGTAAACTTCTAAACACGGTCTTCAGATTTGTAAGTTCGACCAAATTCAAGAGGGCAGCAAACAAAAACAAAATTTGGGGTTCAGTATTCTACTCATATCCACACACACATTATAAACAACTACTATTTTGGCCATAAAGGAATTCTAGAGATGCTGCGGCCCTCTCATTCTCCAGCATGCTACCATCTCCCCTGCTTCAAGGCCACAGGGAAACAGCTTCTTAGTTGTTACCATGAATTTTACCTGAATTCTAAAAGTGGTAAATTCTCCTTCTATCTAAACTAAACTTCTTGGGTTATTTTTAAATTTTATTATATTCTTCATGTTCTGTTTTTCTTTATGCTTAGAAAAAAATAATTCAACGCTTTCTATATAGCATCACTTCGTTAATTTATCCACTGTTGATAGAAACTGAAACGGGAGGTGACCTTTTTGAAAAATGTAATATTATTAGATCGTTTCCAAACGCCTTTTCTATCACAGGTGCTACACAAGCTCTTCCTCCTGCTCTGAGGGCCTCAGCACAGCTGCCGGCTTCTTCCTCCAGTGAAGGAATGTCCCTCTCACCGACCCATAGCACTCTCTTCCTTAGCCGTAATTCCTCACTGTTCACCACTTTAGGGCAAAGATCAGGTTCTTGGTCAGAGACTGGTGTTATAGTTCCTAATACACACTTTATTTTATGTAAAGTGACCACAATAAGAATGAAGTTAAACTACTTAAGGGCACTTAGCTATTCTGAATTATGTACCAGCAGCTTGATAAAAATGTAAGACTGGGCATGCCATTCCTCTGTTTAATACCCTCCAATAGAAAGCTGGCATGGCACTGCAGGATGAGGCACTGGACCACCATGTCAGTTTGAACCACAAGGTCAGAGGTTCAGACTCACCAGTCACTCCTCTGAAACCCTATATAGGGCTGTGATGAGTCAGAAATGTCTCAGTGGCACTTAATAACAACATAGCTGGTGTGGATAATGCACTGGACCACAAGGCCGGTTTGAACCACAAGGTCAGCAGTTCAAATCCACCAGCTGCTCCTTGGAAATCTTAAATAGGATCGCTATGAGTTGGGACCAATTAGACAGCACTTAACAACAATAAATACATCCCAGCTGACTCAGAATATAACCCCATACGTCCAACGACCTGTTGTTGTTGTTGTTGTTGTTGTTAAGCGCTGTCAAGTTGATCCCGACTCATAGCAACCCTGTACAGGATTTCCAAGAAACAGCTGGTGAGTTTGAACCACTGATCTTATACATCTATACACCTGATCCTCTTCGCATTCCCCAGCAGGCACACTCCCACTACTCTGCCTAGAATGCAGGTATTCCCCTGATACCCACATGGCTGGACTTCTCATTTCCATCAAGTCTTTGCTTTCTCATCAAGACCTTCCTAGGCTGCACACCACCCCCACCACTATCTCTATTTCATTTTTCTCCATGACACACATATTAATATTTATGACTTCCTTATTTCTCATCTTACCTTACTAGAAAGTATATATAAAGTAGGTGTTTTTCTCTCTCGGCTCAATACTATATCTCTAGACCTAGAATTGTGCCAAGATTATTATTGCTCTTGTTGTTAAGTGCCACCCATCCAGTTGGCTGCGACTCATAGCCACCCTGCATAAAGTTTCCGAGGAGCAGCTGGTAGGTTTGAACCTCCAACCTTGCAGTTAGAAGTCCAGTGCTTATAATACAATCTCACACCAGGACCCTATTGCCAGGCATATTGTTGTTGTTAAGTGCTGTTGAATTGATTCTGACTCATAGCAACCCTGTATAAGGTTTCTAAGGAGTGGATGGTGAGTTTGAACTGCTCGCCGACCTTCAAATGTTGGGTTGATTCAAACCAACCCACATTAACCCACAGTGCCACACCAGGCATATAGTACATGCTTAATAAGTACTTGCTTATTAATTAATTGATTTACAAATAAACTTTTTAGAATCATCTACTGTATGCAGTATGTGAAAGTTGGACAATGAAAAAGGAAGATGGTAGAATTGATGCATTTAAGTTATGGTGCTGGAGAAGGATACTGAAAGTACAATGGACCTCAAACACAAGCAGGTCTATGTTGAAGGACTGCAGTCAGAATGCTCCTTAGAGACCAGAATGGTGAGACTTCATCTCTCATACTTTGGACATGTTGTTAGGAGAGATCAGTCCCTAGAGAAGGGCATTATGCTTCGTAGAGTGGAGGGTCAGCAAAGGAGAAAAAGACCCCAGCAAGATGGATTGGCATGGTGGCAGCTGCAATGGGCTCAAGTATAACATTCATTGGGAGGATGACACAGGACTGGGCAGTGTTTTGTCCTGCTGTTGTGCATAAGGTTGCTATGAGTTGGAATTGACTCAATGGCATTTAACAACAACAACAGGCAGTATGTATCTACATACAGACCATAGTCTGTTGTAGTTTTTTTAATAATTAGAAAAATGTAAGTACTTGAATTTAATAATTGCAATTCTTTATTTTCAGACTTAGTTTATTCCTAAGATTCTATCAAATATTATGTGTTTTTAATATTTTTAACCTCATTTTTAGGTGGTTAATAGATGAATAGACACACCAAGGTCAAGAGAACATGTTTCACAGTTTTATGAATATTTTTACTTTCATTTTAAGCCAAACAACAAAGATAATGAATTATTTTAATCCTATGAGTAATAATATACATGTCTTAAATTCATATTGAATAATTTCACATTATTAATCATAAGTACTGATTGGAGGGGCTTGAGCAAAGAAGTTAAGTTCTTCGTTTCCACATATCTCTTTTAGAAAACATGAGGGAACGGAGGCATAGGCTGAATGGCCATGGGAAGAAGAGTGGGATATATATTTCCATATCCCACAAATTTAAAAGCGTTTGAAAGAGGATATTTGTATATGGGTAGCCATAGGGAGGAAGCGGGACAACTGTTGTTTCAGGGAGGGATTGCAATCAATGAAATAGATGAAACAAAATGTAGGATTTGTTGAATGTATGCACACTGATGAGTTTGTCTGTAAACCTTCACTTAATTCACAATCATTTTTTTTTAAAAAGGAATAGTTTATTCATCACTCTGACATATACTGAATTTATGAAGCTGGCAAACAATCATAATTAAGATGCTGACAAAAAGTCTCTCCTTACACTTACTGAATGAAAATGATGGGGAAATACATATTACAGTATAAATTCTTTAATGTAATAGACATTTGGACTAAGTATTAAAAGACAAGGAGAACTGACTAAGGGTAATCTATACTCTAATATATATTTTTAAATGTTAATTTTGAATTAATGTTAATTTTCACTTTAATTTTACTTATAAATGATTTGAATATGATTCCAGAAGTCTCATTTTCTGCTTTAGTTACATTAGAAATAAAACAGTTGAGGAGAACTTGATTTAATACCATTATTCGAAAGGACAACTCTCCCACCCACCTGAGCCAGGCAGCAATCCCTCCATTTCCATTACTATATGGAGAGGTAGTAGGCATCTGACCCTATTCCCACCTGCAAAGATACCCAGTTGCCTTTCGAACTGGCTGAGAGCACAGAGTATCTTGCCAAATGAACAACTATATTCTCATTTCCCTAATTGAAAGTGCTGCAGAGATTGCTGCAGATGTACTTGGCTGAAATCAAGCCAAGAGAAAAATTAAAACAAAATGAAATCCAGGGACCCCTTTGTGAGGTCTCAGGATGGAAACAGGAGCTGATGGAATCTCCTTACATAAGCTGCAAATTCTCAACGGCTCCTGGTGAAGTAAGAAAATCGCAGCAGCTCAGCCCCACAGTGACTGGAGTTCTGCCCCTTTCCAGGCGCCAGTGCTATTTAAAGCCTACAGTTGCTTCTGGGGATTATCAGAGCTGCAGCAGCAACCTCAGGAAAACAATCAAAACGTGGCTTTCTGGGCTCTCAGAAACCACCCAACCCTGCTTACCTCTCTACAGCAGGGCACCCAAAGGAGCAAAAGAACCTTGAGGTTCTTATACACACCACCCACTTCTAATAGGGCCTTTCCCTGTGGACTTAATGCTCACCATGAGTCTAGAATAGAGCCAGGTCGCCTCTTCCTTTTCAGTGTTCTTTTCCGCTGGTATTTTCTTCTGCCAAATCAATCTTGTTCCCAGCCTGACCCTTAGGAAAACTTCACCTTAGCTATAAAGGCAATTTCAGGGCTAAATCTCTGGGAACTTGGCAAATTAAACATTTAAATAACCTTACTCCTGGTGTGGAGTCCTGGTGTGGTGGCACTGTGGGCTAATGCATCAGACTGCAAAGTTGTTTGAACTGCAAGGTTGGTGGTTCAAGCTTACCAGCTGGCTCCTTGGAAACCCTATACAGGGTCGCTACGGGTCAGAATTGACTCGACGGCACTTTACAACAACAACTCCTGGTGTGGAGTCCTGGTGTGGCGTTGTGGATTAATGTGCCAGACTGCAAAGCCGTTTGAACTGCAAGATTGGCAGTTCAAGCTCACCAGTTACTCCTTGGAAACCCTATGTAGGGTTGCTATGGGTCAGAACCAACTCAATGGCACTTAACAACAACAGCAACTCCTGATATGGCGTGATAGGGTCAGCACTGGGCTTCAGACCACAAGGCTGGCAGTTCAAACCCACCAGCTGCTCCTCAGAAACCCTATACAGAGTCACTATGAGTTGAAAATGAGTCAACAGCACTTAACAACAACAAAGGGGTTGGTTCAGTAGTGTCAAAGTGAGGGCAAATTTACATAACATTAAAGGGCATGTAGGAGAAGTCCTGGTGTGGCACTCTAGGATAAGCACTGGACTGCTAACCACAAGGTTGACAGTTCAAACTCACAAAGCGACTGCTCCTGGGAAACCCTATATAGGGTTGCTGTGAGTCAGAACTGACTCAATGGCACTTAATAACAGCAAGTACAAAACCAAGTGAGAGAAAGCAACAGACATAGTTTCTATAATAATTAAAAGCTAAAAAGTTTTTAATTACATGAAGAAATCCTAGAGCTAAGAACTACACATTAAAAAAAAAAAAGACAAAGCAGTGTAAAAGAAAAGGATCCCTAAAGAGTTTCTATAATACAATAGTAGTCTATAATGACATGGAAATAACTTATTATAACTGTGCACTCACTGAATGACTAAGACATTCTATGAATGACCTGTGAATCTTCTAAAGCTATAATGTCTGATTTATTTTTAACTTGGGACTTTCTCTCCCTGAGGTAAATTCAAATGAAAAGCCTTTATCCAACTTGAAATTCTGGTATGTATCTATTATCCAAGTGATTTGGGAGACAGTATATCATCATATACCATATAAACTGACACTAGACAAGAAAAAGGGTGGGGGTATAGTTATTGTCTAGAAACAAAATGCAAGCAGTCAGACTCCATTCCAATTTAATACGGCCTAACCGTTTTATAAATGAAGAAGAAAAGACCATCAATGATGCTTCTGTAAAACATGACCCATGACAGCTCACTCTGAGTTTCATCAGACTTACTTGTCTGGAGAGATGGGTTGTCTGGCCACAGGGCCCAAATCACTTTCCAGTAGATCCCAAATATAAATACTAGATGTGTCATCCTGGACCAAAAACACAGCAGGTCTTGTTAATGACCACCGTAAGCTGCTAATGGCTTGGCCGTTGGTGCTGTTATTCCACTGCATGAGAGGATACTCGGAAGTCAGCTGATGTAACCTAATGCTGCCATCTGAACAGCCAGCCTATACCACAGGGAGAAAGAGAAATTGTTGATTATTTATTTTTTCTTCTTTTTAAAAATGTTTAAAGTATTTTTTTATCCTAACTTTATTTTTATCATTGCAGCCAGGAAGATACTTTATAGCATTACTTTTCTTTGATTTGTATAGCAAAAGCATTTGGTTTCCTGAACATAAAATTGTAACATTAAATCTATCCTTACCAATTACATAAATCTGGGATTCTGACACAAAGGAGCTTCAAAAAGTTCATGGAAAAATTCCATTATCTCCTCATTCCACTTTCCCATGAATTTTTTGAAACCCCTTTCACAACCACCCAAAATGGATGATAATCAATTCAGCAATTAAATAAATAGGAATTTATTTGTAATGAATTTGGTTATTGCTGATTGAAGCACAAGTTGTTAAGATCAGACCTGCCTTTTAAAAAATACTGTACATTTGTATTAATTATCAATGGACTGTGAACCCCAAGGTCAATGGTTACAGCCAATCGGCTGTTCCACAGGACAAAGATGAAGCCTTCTGCTCCTGCAAAGATTTACAGCCTTAGAAATCCTATACAGAGTGGCTATGAGTCAGACAGAACCAACTCGATGGCACTTATACAATAACAACATATTCCCCTTAGGTTGAAATTTCCATAAAGCAAAACTTGGGCTTACTCAAAACAGAAATTTAAGCTCACATAGGGGGCATGAGTTCATTTTAACGAGGGAAAACAACTCAGAAAAGGATGATGAAGATGGTTGCATAACTCAAAGAATATAATAAATGCCCATTAATTACACATGTAAAAATGGTTACATTAGTGTATTTCTGCTGTATATATACTCAACACTTAAAATTAGTTTAAAAATCCAGCTTAGAAAGAAAAGCTTAATTCTTTCCTATTCAATATAGTTAATCCTTCACATAGTTAAAAAAAATAAAATAAAATAAAATCAACAAGAATGGAATAAAATCTTAAAATGAAGCACAAACAGAATGTTTTAAACTGCACTACAAATGAATTAGATAACCACACAGATGGGAAGAGGGACAGAACCAACTCAAGTACTTTCAACACAATATTTGAACTTTTTGCCTTCAGACTAAAAAAAAAAAAAAATTAAATATTAGGCTTAATGGGTTTCTGGGATATTATATGCTTATTAAGGACATTATAGAGACAAATCATGGAATTTAAATCAGATCTATAGATAATAGAATTACACTAATGTTATGATGACTTTATTGTAGCTATGTAAGAGAATGTTCTTGTTTATAGAAAACAAACACTGGATTATTTAGGGATACAGCATCATGCTTACAACTTCCTCTTCAAACAGTTAAAAATATATATGCATACACAAATCCCACCGCATACACAGAGAGAGAGAGAGAGAGAGAGAAAGAAAGATAAAGCAAATGTGATAAATGTGTAACGTGGAACATTCAGATAAAGAGAATAAGGGAATTCAAGTCAAATTCTGTCCAAAATAAAAAGTTGAAAGATTCAACTTTAATAACCTTGTAAAATGATTTGTACTGATTCTTCAGATACTACTTTAAGGAAATTAAGGTGTAAAGTCCTTACAGGCAGTTCTTTTAGTACCAAAGATTTATGTGTTACTCTCTTATATCTAGAGTTACAATGGCAACACTGATTTATTAAAGGACACAGACAGAGATTTCCAGAAATGGGCCCTGGAGATCACTGTGGTATCCTCCCAGATGCCTGAGGTTCCCCTGACCTGTCCAGAGCTTCCTTGGGAGGCATAACTGCTTTTCTGCAATTTGGAGGAATAGGTCTAGGCTCTGGGGTTATGCATTCAAATCCTTTGGGAGAACATCTCGGTTCTTTTAGGGCACCTTTCATAAAATAAAGTATTTTCTGATACACATGTGGACAACAAATGTGAGCCACATCTGCAATTTAAATTCTTCTAGTAACCTCATTAAAAAGGAAAAAGAAGCAACTGAAAGTGATTTTAATAATAGATGCTATTTAATCTAAATATATCCAAATATCGTATCAACAATCAATAAAAATACTACTTTAAATTTGTCTAGTAACTGCATTATAAAAGGACAAAGAAGCAAGCGAAAGTGATTTTAATAATATATTCTATTTAATCTAAATATATCCAATATTTTTATATATAATATAATATAAATATATCCAAATAGCATCATATCAAAAATAAAAATACTACTTTAAATTTTTCTAGTAACTGCATTAAAAAAGGAAAAAGCAAGTGAAAGTGATTTTAATAGTATGTTCGATTTAACCTAAATATATCCAAATATCATCATTATATCAACAATCAATAAAAATACAGCTGAGATATTTTAGATTATTTCATTTATTCTTCAAAATCCAGTGTGCATTTTATGCTTATCAAAACCAAAAACCAAACAGTGCCATCAAGTCGATTCCAACTCACTGCTACCCTAGACATGGTTTCAGAGGTGCTAACTCTTTAGAGAAGCATAATCTGGACAACGATGTTTCGTACGTGCTGCAATCAATGAAGGCGCCCTGGTGGTAAAGCAGTTCTCCACCAGGTTGTTACCTGAAAGGTGGGCTCAGAGCAACCAGCTGACAGGAAGACATGGCAGTCTGCCTCTGTAAAGCACAGTCTTGGAGCCCACAGAGCAGCTCCACTCTGTACTATTATGGCGATAGGAAGTGAAACTGACACGGCAGCAGCGGGTTTGTTTTGGGGGCTTCAAGTGCTGGTGTGACGCTTTAGGATGAGCACTGACTGCTAAGCGCACAGTTGGCGTTTCAAACCCACCAGCCACTCCATGGGACTCTCTGTGAGTCAGAAACAACTCTATGGCACTTAACAACAATAAGAAGCACCGCAAGAGAAGTATGAATAAACGATCACAGAAGCAAAGAGCAAAGAACAACTATTCGTTCAGTCTGAAGTACAGGGAAATTTACAAGTGTGCCATGTGAGTTGTAATGCGATGCTTTAATTCTGGTCTAGCTCTCACCAGTTAACTATTGGATTTAATCATATGTAACATTTTAAAATATTTTGCCTTCTCCCTTCTCTCACAACCAACTGATCTATGAACATTTCTTCTAGGATGCCCCCCAAGGACTTTATAAGTCTTTTAAGAAACCAACCCACTGCCACCCAGTCTATTTGGGCTCATAACAATCCTATAGGGCAGAGTAGAACTATCCCCAAAGGTTTACAAGACTGTAAATAGTTTCAGGAGCAGACAGTCTCATCACTCCCATGGAGCACCTGTTGGGTTCGAACCACCAACCTTCCAGCTAGCAGCCTGCAGCGTTGTGAATTATTCCAGGTGGCTCTCCTACTCATAATCCTTGTAACTCCCAACAAATAGCGCTTTTTTTCCCCCGATGGGTTTTGGGTAAGAGAAGGTGGGAGAAGATGCTGATAGAATAGGATTCAGTTAAGAATGGTCATTAACAGAGGTAATTGGGATTGTGAAAACTTGGAACTGTAACATGGGTGTAAAATGAGCCATCTCGTTAGCACAGGGAGGATCTCATTATCATCAAGAAGGGCCAGCTGTGGAGAACATCATTTGAACCCTGAGATGCCTTTGCATTGAACCTCTGAGACCCAGTCACAGAAGCTGTGACACTGGAGAAGGAGTGGAGGAAGAGCAGCAGAACCAAGAGCCACTTGGAGCAAAGGAAGCTGAGAGCCTTTGTGCAGGAGGCTTGCTCTTCAGAGTGGGATGCCTCCAAGCACTTAATTGGGGAGTTAGGTTTGCTGGCACAGGGATCTAGAGCTGAGTGCCTTTGGGCTGAGGATTATAAAGGAGTGGAATATCCTTTGGACATTTATCAGTATTCCTAAGAGAACTCTGTAACACTGCCTAAGCAGGGCCAGGCTAAGAGCCGAGGGCTGGAAAGAGAGAGACCTACATGGGGGCACGGCCAAGAAGAGGATGTCCTGACCGAAGACATGTGTCCTGAGCATTTCTGATCCTGCACTGTAACCTGCCAACTTCCCTAATAAACCCCATAACTGTATGATGCCTGCGTTCTGTGTGAGTAGAGTGCCCTGGGAGGGATGGCTTAGTGAACGATTTTCACCCAGCGCAAAGCTTATCCCGCTGCACTACCAGGGCTCCTTTTTAAAGAAAGGTCCTCTGACAACCCCTAGTCCCCCACTAGGTGTCTCTACAGACGGTACACTTGAGCTTCTGAATCGTGATTCTTTCTTGATATCACAAACCAGTGTGTCTTTATATGAGAAGCTTCCTGCTTTAAAAATCCATAGGCTGACTTCAAGGCAAGTGGTCAGGTCCCCTCAGTGCAAACCCCCTTCCAAGACTAAGATTCAATGGGAATACACGCTGTGATTGGTGACCACGCTTGACACCGAAAAGGGGAAGTGAGGGAAAAACAGCATTGAAGTGGTGAGCTAAGCCCTACAACGTTCAATAGACTTCTGTGAACCCGGGTGACGACCTGGTTGGCCAGCAGTGTGTTAAGACCTGGGGACTCTTGGGCCCAGAGTCAGTGACATAGCCACAGAGGACTAGAGTGGAGAGTGAAGCATCCAGCTGATAAGAAGAGAGGGCATATGCATAAGAACACCCACACTTGCAGATAATACCCACTTATCCTGGCTTCAGTGACTAGATGATCAGAGCTCAACCAGAAGTAAAAAGAAGAGGGGGAAAAAAAAAAAAGTATTCTCATACAATTTGATGAACTTGACCTACACCTATGGAAGCAGTAGCTCAAAAGAGGGAACAAGTTCTTACAGCAAGAATCATTCCCACCCCCTCCACACACAGAGTAGACAGGGATGGGCAACTTAGACATTGGCTACCCAAAATGGGGGGTGGGGGGCTACAAAGGCAAGAAGTGACTGGCTTACAAGCTTTCAAGAGGGAACCTAGATCCAGAGGGCCTGGAGGAAGATAGAATCTCCAGTGAGTAGTATTCAGTCTGACTAGGCGGGGCTGATGCAATGAAATGCAGACAGGTCTCTTGTGATACAATAGTGAATAATTGTTATCAGGACTGATTGTGAGGGTCAGAAATGTAAAGGTAGACATTTTATAGCAAGGAGGGGAGTGATTAACTTTTCAGTCTAGGAGCGGAGGTCCCTAGGACCATCAAAGGAGAAGAGCAGAGAGCGGGACCCTACCCAGAGAAGCAGTGATACCTGAAATGGAGGTAGAGATGATGATGTGGAGCGATGAAGCAGCTGGAGACTTTAGATGCAGAGAGGGAGAGCGACTGTGTGCTGAAGACCTGGGGAGCACGGGGGAAAGATTGCAGGGTATACCCTTTGGTTGGTTGATGATGCATGGAGGGGATTGTAACCATGGCAATGAGACGATATATGATAGAATGAACGTAAAACTAATGTTCTCCCATGTAAACTATCACATAATTCACAATAAAACATTTAAGAAAAAAAAGAAAGTCCATAGGCTGAGAAAACATGACAACTGATTTAGAGTGAAGTAGAAGATAGCAAGGAAGACACACCCATGAAGATGATGTTCCCTGAAACATCTCTGCTCCACCTCAGTGAGGAGCCGGGAGGTCCTGACAGGCCCCACAGTCTTTCTCTACAGAGAAGATAATACTAATAAAAAACATACTTCTTCACTGAGTTTTGCTATATCACAAGTTGTAATATCTTAGGCATTAGGCTGCAGGACTGGTGGTTCACACCCATGAGCTGCTATACTAGAAGACGATGACGCTGTCTGCTCCCATAAGGCTTTCCAGTCTCAGAAACCCTCAATAGTGTCGCTATGAGTCAGAGCTGACTCTACGGTAGTGGGGTGTTTTTGTGTGGGGGTGGGGGTGGGTGGGAGGGTTTATTCCTCTATTGGGAACCCTGCTGGTGCAGTGGATTAAGTGCTGGGCTGCTAGTCAAAAGATGGGTTGTTTGACTCTTTCCTCAGGATGAGGCTGTCTGTTTCGGTAAAGATTCACAGCTTTGGAAACCCTGTATAGCAGCTCTATTCTATAGCATCACTATGAGGTTTGGTTTCTTTTTACTGTGGTTGTTTTCATCTTATTTTAATTTCTAAATAGTTTACAATTATACAAAGTCCTACTTGAGAGAGTGAAAACTTCTATCTAGTTACGTTTTAGGTGATTTTAAAAATATTTTGTTATTAATTTCATGTTTCTACATTTTAGACCACTGAAGTCTAATTAATTATCAATTTGTGGTCTAATGTGTGATCAGCATTTAGTTCAGTAGATAGTGATCTACTGCAAGTGTTATGCACTGTCCAACTAAGCAAATATCATTTACTTTCTTACCAAGAATATCGGTTCTCCAAACGGTGAAAAATCAATCACATTAACTTTTACTGGTCTTACACCATGTTGTTGGGGTTTGAACAATTTAGGAGACACTCTCAGATCTTGTCTTGCTCCGTGACTTATAAGACCCTAAGAAGAAGAAGACCAACGGTGACTATAAGACTGAATAAAGCTACATTCTTGAAACAATTTAAACTATATATAAGGAAATCAAAGACTCAGTTAATCTTCAATGAAGCTATAGGTCAGCCAACTCTATGAAACAATAATGAGGTCCAGAATGAAACTTAAAATATTACTCACCAGGTCTGTGCCAACAATAAAATGATTAGGATCTGAAGGCAGAAACTTCACATTCAGTGTTTGTGCTGTCCCCCAAAATGCATGATCTTTATGGGAAAGACTGAAAAGAAACGCGAACATGAGCAGATGGATTGTTCTGAGACTTTAAGGTTAATGGCAATTGTTGTTGTTATGTGCCTTGGAGTCGGTTCCAACTCATAGAGACCCTGTACAGGGTTTCCGAGGCTATAAATCTTTACGGGAGCAGAACACCTCATGTTTCTCCTGTGGAGTTTCAGACTGCTGACTCTGAGGATAGCAGCCCGATTCGTAACCACTACGCTACCGTAGCTCCTTTAATGGCAATACTGGACAATTATTTAGCAATTAGTATGCATATTATTAAGGTGCTCTGGTAGCGTAGTGGTTACAAATCGGACTGCTAACCTCAAGATCGGCAGTTCGAAACTATCAGCCGTTTCGTGGGAGAAAGATGAGGCTTTCTGCTCCTGTAAAGATTTACAGCCTTGGAAACCCTGTATAGAGTCGCTATGAGTCAAAACCGACTCCACAGTACTTAATAACAACAACAACATGCATATCATTAGATGTCTAATACACCAGTGGCATCACTAGAGGGTGAGGACCATACCTCTTGACACTGTCAAAATCTGTGCCTTCAGTTAAAACCCTCCAAAATCTGTGCCTTCAGTTAAAACCCTTCTATGGAGCCAACTGACTCCCGGACATCTCCATGAAAACCTCAAGTTCAACCCATCCTAAATTGAACCATATCCGACACAACCCAGAACTCCTTCAACAAACCTGTTTTCCTCTTATACAACTTTGTATGTCACTGGTACTCAGTGAGCAAATGAGACAGCTCCTCTCAATCACTCCTACAATTAGTCAGTCACCAAGCTATTTCAGCTGTAACCCTTCACGGCACACGCCTCTCCATGCCCACTCTGACTGCCTTAGTTTAGACTCTCACTTTTCATACAGATTACTACAATAGCCTCCTATCTGGTCACCCGAACTCAAATTTCCTTTCCTCTGTTCTGTACACACATTGTTGCCAATTTGATCCTTCTAAATCATGTTTAAAGTATGTCATTTCTTGGCTTAAAAGCTTTTAATGGCTCTCTATCATCTAAAGAGGAAGACCCCCAGCGAAATGGATTGGCAAAGTGGCAGCACCAATGGGCTCAAGGGCGGGAACAATTGTGAGGTTGGCCCAGGATCGGGCAGTGTTTCGTTCTGTTGTGCATAGGGTCGCTTGTTGGCACCTAACAACAACATCATCTTCAAGATAACACTGAAACTCAAGGTAGCACAGCAAACAAGACTCTTCAGGGTCTGCTCTCTGACTCATTCCGCATCTCTCTTGACATCAAACTTACTGGCCATTTCCTTAATGCATCATGCATTCTCATATATACTGAAGTCAGTTGCCATTGAGTGAAAACCAGCTCCTGGTTTCTTTCGAAGCACCAGTGGGTGGACTTGAACCTCCAACCTTCTGGCTAACAACTGAGTGTTTCACTGTTTGTACCCCCAGAGACCTTTCATACATACTAGCCCACTGCTGTTGCATCAATTCTGACTCATAGAAACCCTATAGGACAGAATAGAACTGCTTCATAAGGTTTTCAATGAGTAAGTCTATACAGAAGCTGACAGCTTCATCTTTTTCCTGTGGAACGGCTGGTGGGTTCCAACTGCCAAGCTTTTGGTTAGCAATCCAACGCTTAACCACTGCACCACAAGGGTTCCTTCAGACATACTGTTGTAGTTAGGTGCCCATGAGGTGATTCGATTCATAACAACCCTACGTATCACAGAAGAAACATTGCTCGCCCTGTGCTATCTCATAATCACTGTTACCTTTGAGCCCATTGTCACAGACACAATTTGGTTGTTTTTTATGTGCCGTGGAGTCAGTTCTGACTCATAGTGACCCTGAATAAATCTTTATGGGAGCAGAAAGCCTCATCTTTCACCCAGGGAACCGCTGGTCATTTCAAACCATAGGCCATGAGATTAGAAGCCCAACATGTAACCACTAAGCTACCAGAGTTCCTTGCAGACCTACAGGCCTTCATATATACTGTTCCCTCTGACTAGAACATTCTCCTTGGTCTAACTCATGTCTTTCAAAGACTCAACTTAGGTTTCACTCTCTAATAAGCCACCGTTTCACTTCACGGCCCCTGTCCCAACCTGTGCCCTCCTTTGAGCCCTACTCTGATAGCATAGTGGTTACAAATCGGGCTGCTAATGTCACAGTCAGCAGTTCAAAATTACCAGCTGTTCCGCAGGAGAAAGATGAGACTTTTTGTTCCCATAAAGATTTACAGCCTCGGAAACCCTGTACAGGGTTGTTATGAGTTGGAACCAACTTCACGGCACATCACCACAACAAGTAATACCTCTCTCACAGCTCTGAATCAGTAAAATATGGCAACACTGTAATTGTAGCAGACATAGACATGCAACACCCAGATTCCCGTACTTCAGTGAAATACTTGTTTTCTGAGATCCAGGAAGGCTAAGAGTACCTTCAGTTGTCAGCCTTTACTTCAGCTGTGGAGAGCTATTTTACCCAATGTAATACCTCTGCAGAGGGAGGCAACATTCAATGACTGGTCAAAGAGAGAGAGAGAGAGTAAAGGCCTGGCCACTAGCCCAGAATTCACTGGACATCAGAGGTTACTGTTGAGCTCCTCTTTCTGCACAATTCTGCTTCCTTCCACATTTTCACAGACGCAGATACCAAGAGAACTCCTAAAAAAACATCCTGCACACTCAATTCCATTTCAGATTTCTTTGTTTGAAATTCTGGAACCCTACCTACGACAATCATCATGTTTTATAGTTCTGCCTCCTCATAGGAGTTCCTTGAGGGAAGAGACATTATTCGGAGCTCAAAGCTGGCACAGAATCAATACATTTGTTGAATAAATGACCTGTGAACATGTATTATGCACAGATCTAGGGAATACACTGCCAGGACTTCATTTTTGAATGGGGTTGGGGAACGGATTGCAGATACACTACTCTCCTATAGGGAGTGGACTATAAAGTCTAAGGCACAATTACTGATCTCTCTCTGTCCACAACACGGAAGACTGAACAACATCGAAGACATATGGGAACAATTAACACAAAATACAAATGGGCCATGCAGACCTCTACAACCCTGAGAACAGAAGTCGAGTGTCCAGCTACCTTTACCGACCACTCTGAAAGAGACTACAATAAAAAATCCTGGATAGAATGGGACAAAATGTCAGACAAAACTCAAAACAAACAAACAAAACTAGTGACCAGGCTCACCAGTCAGATAGAGACTGGTGGAATGTCCGAGACTAACACTCAGCACTCTTCAAGACTGGAACAGAACTCACCTCCTCGGATCAACTTTCAGCCAAGCATTAGACAGATTTACATGGTGAACAAGAACACACCAGGAAGCACAAACTCCTTAGAACAATCAAGCATTCGAGATCAAAAGGGCAGCATTTGCCCAGAGGCAAAGTTGAAAAGGCAAGAAGGGACAGAAAAGAAGGATGAATGGAAATGGGAAATACAGGAGGAAGGGAGAAGAGTGTGGTCACATTGAAGGGACCACAACCAATGTCACCAAACAAAATGTGTGTAAGTTGTTGAATGGAAAACAAATTTGCTCTGTAAACTTTCACCCAAACTACAATAAAAAGTTTTAAAAAGTACTGTACAATAAAGTACAGGGGGGAAAAAAATCATAGCTTAAAAAAACTAGTGTAAAATGGCCATGAAGGAGATTAAAACAACAACAAAAAAAAAACTAGTCTGAAAGACATCCAATGACGAAATGGAATCAGGAAGTCAGACTATGACTCATCAAGAAAATCCATTTGACTCCATCATACACTGGATGATTTTCAACAAACATAACTGATTCACTGTCGTAATTCTATTTAAACCAATAGAAGTTTATTTTAAATTTCTGAGTATATCTAATTCATTATCTACAACCCACCGATGTCCTGCGTGATGATGAGAAGTCAGGTTAAAACCAGTTTTTCATACACAATTTACATGTTGATAGTTAACCATACACAGTAGTAAATGATAACAAGCAAGATCTTTAGGCAATAAATTAACAAGTAATATATCAATATCATAAATGAGAGTAATACATGTATTAAGATTTTTGTCATTAAATTACATGACTAAAAGCAGACATCAAAATTAATTAATTACCATGTTAATGCTTCTGGTTCCTGAAAATGATGCAATTTTAGCTTCCATACTATATTAAAAATGCATAAAAAATAAGTAAACAGTATCAACTTATAGGAGTTCTGGTGTGGTGTTATAGGATAAGCATGGACTGCTAATTACAATGTTGATGGTTGAAACCTACCAGCTGCTTCTCAGCAACCCTATACTGGGTCCCTATGAGTCAGAACTGAAGGAGCTCTGGTAGCGTAGTGGTTACAAATCGGGCTGTGAACCTGAGGGACAGCAGTTCGAAACTACCAGCTGTTCCATGGGAGATAGATGAGGCTTTCTGCTCCCGTAAATATTTACAGCCTTGGAAACCCTGTTACAGGGTCACTATGAGTCGGAACCGACTCCACGGCACATAACAACAACATGAGTCAGAATTGACTCAACAGCACTTAACAACAACAATCCATTTAAAATATAGAAATTATTAAAGAACAAAATAATGTTGGCTTTACACTTGAATGTTTCATGTACTATACTGACTCAATAATAAACTACAGCGTGGTTATGAATCAGGCTGTGAGCCACAAGGTCAGCAGTTTGAAACTACCAGCGGTTCCGCGGGAGAAAGATGAGGCGGTCTGCTCCCGTAAAGATTTACAGCCTCGGAAACCCTCTGTAGGGTCGCTATGAGTCAGAACCAACTCCAGGGCACATAACAACAACAATAATAAACTAATCAAATAGCAAAAATTACAATATGAAAAACAGCTATGTTCACTCCCCAAAACTGCTAATGTATTTATTGTATGTACAATTACCTAATGTGATCTTCCTCTTGTGAGAAACTGAGTTTTGTAAGATCAAGGAAATTGCTTTAGCATATTCAAAATATAGTCTTACCTGTTATTCAACTGTATCACAGAGCTATGTACTAATTTTATCCTCCCTCCAGGTAGTAAACCTAAAAATAGATAAACCGAAAATAAAGGCACGTCCAAATAAAATTCTTAAATCAATATCTAATTACAGTTGCCTGGAATCATCTTGCATTGCTTTAGGAAATTTCCTGTTTCAGAAAATGGCACTGTAATGTAAACCAACAAAACAGTTGTTGTTGTTAAGTGCCATTGAGATGGATCCAACCCATAGAGACCCTGTATAGGGTTTACGAGGAGCAACTGGTGAGCTTGAGCCAGTGACCTTGCACATTCACCCACAGTGCCACACCAGGACTCCAATTGCTTGGGTGAGGTTCATGTAAATGGATTCAGGATAAGAATTAAGGATTTTCAGTTCAGAGTCTTATGAGAAAAAACATTAGTAGAAGCAAAATCCAGGAACCTTTTTATATTTTTAGATTTGTTCAAATAAAACAATAATTAACACACCTTAAATTTACAACAGCAAATACTTTGCAAGTGTCCATCTATGCTCTTTAGTTAATCAGAAACATTTCAGGCTTTCCCTCCCGCAATGTCAAAAGCACACTTAGGAATGCATTCATTTGGCTTTGCTGCAGAATACCCACTGATGTTTGCTGGCTCACCACCATTTCAAACAAAAAGCTCTCAACCACATTTTCTATCTCACGATAGCCAGGCAGATATTGCTGGAGTCCTGGCGTGGTGCTGAGGATTAAGGCACTGGATTGCAAGGTCAATCTGAACTGCAAGGTCGGCGGTTCAAGTTCACTAGCCACTCCTTGAAGCCCTATACAGAGTCACCATGAGTTGGAACTGACTCGACGGCACTAAACAACAAAAACAACATGTTGTTGATGATGTTCTTAGATGCCATAGAGTCAGTGCCAACTCATGTACAACAGAATGAACCACTGTCCTGTCCCGTGCCATCCTCACAATGGCGGTTAACGCTTGAGTCTATTATTGCTGACACTGTGTCAGTCCACCCTGTTGGGGTCTTCTGCTCTCTTGCAGACCCTCCACTTTTCCAAGCATGATAATATATCCAAAGTATGAGAGATGAGGTTTTGCCATCCTCGCTTCTAAGGAACATTCTGGCTACATTTCTTCCTAGAAAAATGTGTTTGTTCTTCTGGAAGTCTATGGTACTTTCATCTTTCTTCTTCAATACCGTAATTCGAATACATTGATACTTCTGCAGTCCTCCTTATTCATTGTCCAGCTTTCACATGCATATGAGGTGACTGAACATAGCATGGCTTGTTTCAGAAACACCTTAGTCCTCAAATTTTACATCGTCGCTCTGTAACACTTTAAAGAGGTCTTGTTCAGCAGATCTGCCTAATGTAATATGTCCTTTTATTATTTCTTGACTGTTGCTTCCATGAGCATTGATTGTGGATTCAAGCAAAATTAAGTCTTTGACAACTTCAATCTTTTCTCTGTTTATCATGATGTTATTATTGGCCAACGTGTGAGGATTTCTGTTTTCTTTACACTAAGGTGCAAAGCATACTTAAGGCTGTGATTTCTGATCTTCATCAGTTAAGTATTTCAGGTCCTCTTCGCTTTCAGCAAGTGAGGTTGCATCATCTGTATAAAACTCTCTCCAATCCTGCTGCCACATTCTTCTGCATGCAATTTTCGGGATTATTTGCTCAATATACAGATTGAATAAGTATAGGGAAAGGATTCAACCCTGATGCATACCTTTCTTGATTTTAAACTATTCTGTATCTCCTTGCTATGTTATGTTCTTGGTCTAGGCAGAGGTTCCTCAAGAGCACAATTAAGTAGTCTGGGATACCCATTCTTCACAATGTTATCCATAGTTTGTTATATCTACACATTTGAATGCCTTTGCCTAGTCAACAAAGCAAGGAGCTCTGGTAGCGTAGTGGTTACGACTCGGGCTGTGAACCGCAAGGTCAGCAGTTCGAAACTACCAGCTGCTCCGCGGGAGAAAGATGAGGCTTTCTACTCCCGTAAAGATTTACACCCTCGGAAACCCTGTACAGGGTCGCTATGAGTCGGTTCCGACTCCACGGCACATAACAACAACAACAACAGTCAACAAAGCACAAACAAGTAAGCATCTTTCTGATAGTCTCTGCTTTCGGCCAAGATTCATCTAATGTCAGCAATGATAACCTTTGTTACACATCATTTTCTGAATCCAGCTTGAATTTCTGGCAGCTCCCTGCTGACGTACTGTTGCAATGGTTTTTCACTTATCTCCAGCAAAATATTACTTGGATGTGATATTAATATTTAATCTTGGGTCTCTTCCAACCAACTGATCAAGTAACTAAGCTGTCTTGCATACTTCTTGACACAGATTAGTGAGCAGCCCCAGTGCTGTGTCAGTTTGTATTCTATCAATTCCTGGAGACTTGTCTTTCTCCAATGCCTTCCGGAGTGCTTGGACTTCTTTCTTCAATACCATCCATTCTTGATCACATGGCACTACTTGAAATGACTGAACATCAATCAATTCTTTATGGTACAGTGACTGTATATTTCCTCCATCTTCTACAAGGTCAACGGTTCAAATTCACTAGCTGCTACTCAGAAACCCTATACAGGAAGTGACTTAAAGGCACGTAACAACAACAACATCATAGGGTAAAGTAACTCCTTAGAGCAATCAACATTATGATATCCAAAGGGCAGCATCTGCCCTGGGTTAAGCCTCAAAGTTTAGAAATAGATTGGAAAGAAGGACAAAAGAAAATGGTAAACACAGTAAAGAAGTGAAAACAGAGCTGTCACATTGTGAGTACTAGAATCAATGTCACGAAACAAAACGTGTATGAATTGTTGAATGGAAAACCAATGTACTCTATAAACCTTCACTGAAATCACAATGGTGGTGGTGGCTGTGTGCCATCGAGTCTTTTCTGACTCATAGCGACCCTCTATAGGGCTTCTGAGGCTATAAATCTTTTGGGGAGCAGAAAGCTGCATCTTCCTCTTGGAGATTGGCTGGTCGATTCAGTTGCTGGCCTTGCAACCGCTTCCCTACCAGGGATCTTTCAAATCACATTAAGAAGTTTAAATTAAAAAAAAAGAAATGTACAGACATAGATGGAGCATATGCTGAGAAACAATACCTTCACATTTTGATATTTTAAATATAGGTGCAGAGTTGTAAGTTATTTGATGTCTCTTCTAGTAATAATCTTTGTAAACTCCTACCAATGGACCTTTTCCTGATTGGTTTGGGTAAGAAGAGGTGAGGAAAGATGCAACTGGATTATCTGATTCAACTTGGAGTGACTGTCTGTGAGTGGTCAATCTTGCCATCCTGTTGGGTATAAAATGAGCCATCTCAGAAGTAGAAAAGGGATCTCACTAACATCAAAGAAGAAGGATCAAGAGTGGATCCATGTGCACGGAACCTCCTCACCCAAGGACAGAAAGCTGTGGCACTGCAGGAGTGGCAGAGGAGCAGCAACAGCCGGAGCACAAGTCAGAGCTGTGCGCATCCCAGCCCCCAGAGTAAGCACAGTGAGTGACTTTGGGCAGGAGGCTTGCTTGCACAGTAGGGGAGCTGTGCCTTCAGGCTAAGGCTTAGGGTTATGGTGGAGTGATGTGTCCTGCGGGCACTCATCAGAAGCCCTAAAATAGCTTTGTAACAGTGCCTAGGCAGAGAAAGAGGTCTGCCTTTGAATACAGCTGAGGAGAGGCTCTCCTGACTGGAAGAATTGTGCCCTGAACATTTCTGACCTTGAACTGTAACCTGTTAACTTTCCTAATAAACCCCATAACTGTGAGTGTGGTGTCTGAGTTCTGTGTGACCACTAAAATGAATGATTGAACTCAGCTGAGTACAGAGATGAATGAGGAATGAGCGATGACATAAATTTTGTAAAAAGGTGTCTATGATTCTGCAGCAATAAAGTTTAGCTTACGTTTGTATATTGAAAAAGGCACGGGAATTACAAATTTCATTAACTGATAATTTAATAGAACAGAATGACATACAGAATGTGTAAACCTGACTCAATGAACACAACCTGTTTATTAGAATATAACTTGATCATTCTACTAACTGAGATGCCTCTTCAATAGTTGAGGTTATATAACAAACAACTTTAAAGCTCATGTTTCAACTAGCTAATTCAAATGTTTAAATATGGAGTCCTGGTGTGGTGCTGTGGACTACTGCGTCAGACTGCAAAGTCGTTTGAACTGCAAGGTCGGTGGTTCAAGGTCACCAGATGCTTCCTTGGAAACCCTATACAGGATTGCTATGGGTCGGAATCCAGGCAACGGCATTTAACAACAACAACAACAATTTAAATATTTCCAAAGCAATTATTATTGTCTTTCACCTCTATTCATTTTAGAAAACATCAACCAAACTTAACTTTTTAATTTAATAGTTACCTAGGTCACTCACTGAACCTGCCATGTCCACTTTTGGTAATTCAACAACCACCTAAAAACAGGATATTGATGATGCATATTAATACACTTTATAATTATGAAACAATCTAAGCAAAGCACAGATCTAATTAAGATAGTGTACTATCTTGGCTAGTATTTAGTTCTAAAAATAAAATTGCTTCAGAAAAAAGAAACTGAACATTAACTTTAGAAATAACATTTTAAATGCTATTAATGCCAATCTCTTGATTTCTTTTTACAGTCTCTTCACCCAATGACTTCATCAATAGTCAGTTTCTATTATCTATGATGATTCTACCTAACATTATTCTGTAGCCCTAACATTGTGTTAAAATTTTCATTATATTCCCCAAATCCAACATGTGTAAAATTTTGAATCCACTCTCTCCACACACAAACTAGTAAATTCAGTCTTTATTCTTGATTTTCATATTTTAGTTAAATGTATCATTGTCCTATTCTTTTCCTCTTCCATCCCTCTCCCTCCAATTCGGGCAATTATCTCTGACTTAGATTACAGAAAAGTTAACTGATCAAAAGAGACCATGTATTCAATTCAATGTTCCACCTTCCATCTACAAATTGAATCACATCTTTACTTACCCATACATTAAGGACTCCACTTTCATCCAAGGAAGCAATGTGGAATGACAAACCTGATGATTCTAATGAAAACAGGAAAAAAAATTAGAAAGAAATATTTTATACATAAGAAACCATATTTAATAATTATGGATTTAAGAATTTTTGAAAATTGTGAAGTATCTGCGTACCTTCCTGAGAAGAAAAAGGTGAAAGTACAAAGTTCTGTTTTCTGTAGATAGATGTTGAGACAGGTTCTATCGCTTGAAGAGGACTTCGGTGATTTACAGATGTAAGGATACCATCTATATTTAAAAACAACAGTGCCCCACAAATAATAAGTCATAAAAATGAAATTGAGTGTATAAATGGGCAAATGCAAAGGTTTTTCTGGGTCTGAAGGAGAACAACAGTCCCCTGGGTCCATATCTTCCCACACAACCTCCCCTAAAACCACACGACCAATATAGAACACAGATAAATGGGATGTGACCATCACCTTCAGCATCAGCAGGAAACACAGAAAACCACAAACCTCAAAATGCCTGTAAAAAGAAAACCAGACATCAACTTCCAACAAATCTTCCGCTATCACTTCAAGTCTACAGTAAGAACAGGGTATGAAAAAGAAGAGAATAGAGCTAATATTTAAAGAGAATACAGCTAAGATTTAAACTCAGACCAAAATACCCTCAGAAAGAAAAATCCATCTCCCAGTGAAAGCCTACTGAACACAGGTCTCAACTTGGTAGATCACTTACCAGCTGCAGGAAAGAGACTGGAAAAATCAACGGATTCTGAACTGGCAGTTTTAGGGAATTATAACTGAGGGGGAAGATGTGCTGAGGTGTGACTGTTTTTTGAAAGCTAAAATGGTCACATATTATAGAATTGTTGTTGCTGTCAAGTCCCATCGAGTTGGTATTGACTCATAGCAACCCTGTATAGGGTTTCCAAGGAGTGACTGGTGGGTTTCAACCACCACCCTTGTAGTTAGCAGTCTGATGCTTATCCTATAATCTATAACAGGACTCTAATATAGGAGCACCAGACTGCTAACTACAAGCTCACCAGCTGCTCCTTGGAAATCCTATACAGGGTCGCTACGGGTTGGAATCAACTCAACAGCACTTAACAACAACAACAACAACATTATAGAGTATAAGGATATAAATAGAATCAAAGACTAGAAAGAAAAGGTACACTTTAGCTATGGTCTCAGATTAGGAAAGAATGAGCAAAAGAGACATTGAAGGACATCATATAATGATTAAAGGGAATTGAACAGAAGGATATAACCATACTATGTATCTACACACCCAATGAAAGAGCCTCAAAATACATAAATCAAAATTTAACAGAATTGAAAAGAGAAATACACAACTTCACAATCACACTTGTTATAGGTAGTTATTAAATGCCGTTGAGCTAGTCCAACTCATAGCAACCCTATGTAGGGTTTCCAATGAGTAACTGATGGATTTGAACTGCCAACCTTGTGGTTCAAAATGACCTTGCAGTCCAGTGTTTTATCCTACGATTTTTTTAATTTGACTCTCTCAATGAAGGACAGAATTAGAAAGAAACTCAACAAAGACATAGAAAAACTAAACTAACTAGACTTCATAGGTATATGCAGAACTGTCCACCCAACTACAGTACAGTATGCATTGTATTCCAGCGTACATGGGACATTCTCCAGATTAGACCATATGTTAGGTCACAAAGTTAGCCTCAATAAATTAAAAACCACTGAAATACTACAAAGCCTAGTCTTAGATCACAATTAGAAATTAGAAATCAACAAACAAAAATTATCAAGGAATATCAAGGACAAAAATTAAACACTTGGAAACGGATAACACCCAGTTTAAAAACTATTGGGTAATAGAATGAAGAAGAAATTAAAATTCAAAATTCCCTGTATCAAATGGGAATGAAAGCACAATATACCAAAACCTTTGGGACACGGCATAAGCAATGCTCAGAAAGCAATCTATAGCAATAAAAGAGCATATGAGAAAGAAGGACCAAAATCTATACCTTAAGCCAATGTCTCCAACAATTAGGAAAAGAACAGCAATTTGAAACAAACAAACAAAACCCGCCTACAGTCACCAAAAGAATAAAGATTAGAGCAGAAATACACAGAAAAATAATAGTCCAACAAGACTAGAAGTTGGTTCTTAGAAAGAATTAACACAACGGTCAAACCACTGGCCATTTTTAACAAAGGAAGAGAAGATGATATAGATTACAAAATGAAGCACAACAAAGCCAATTGAAATAAAAAGTATAGCAGATTACTATGAAGAACTGTACTCAAAGCAAATTTGGAAACCTAGAAGAAATAAACAAAATGACAAAGGAGCTCTGTTAGCGTAGTGCTTGCAAATCTGTCTACGACCCTTAAGGTCAGCAGTTCCAAACTACCAGCCGGACCATGGGAGAAAGATGAGGCTTTCTGCTCCCATAAAGATTTACAGCCTCAGAAACCCTGTACAGGGTTGCTATGGGTTGGAACCGACTCCACAGCACTTAACAACAACAACAACCCAAACTAACACAATCTCAGACAGAAAATCTGTACTGACCCATCACAAAAGAAGATAATGAAAAGGTCATCAACCAATCCCCAACAACAAAAACAGAATCCTGGCCCAGACAGCTTCGCTGCTGAATTTTACCAAGCATTTAGAGAAGAGCTAATAGCCATGCCTCAAAATTCTCCAGAACATAGAAAACAATAAAATACTCTTGAACTTGTTCTATAAAGTGAGTACAACCCTGACACCAAAACAAAAAAAAAGCTAAGACATCACTAAAATTAATATAGAGAGACAAATAACCCTTATGAATGTAGATGCAATTTAGTAGAATACAACAGCATAACAAAACAAAACAAAAAAAATAGTATCAAGTGAGATTCATACCAGGTATACAAATATGGTTCAGCATGACAAAATCAACGTAATCCATTGCATAAATAAAACAAAAGAACCATATGATTGACGCAAAAAAAAAGGCATTTGACAAAATCAAGCACCCTTTCTTGTTAAAAAAAAAGCTTGGAAAGAGGAATAGATGGGAAATTCCTGGACATAATTAAGGGCATGTACACAAAATGGCCAACAATAATTTGAATAGCAAGAGACTGAAAACATTCTCCTAGTGAACAGGAGAATTTTAACAAATGGTGCTGGCAAAACTGGATATTCATTTGCAGAAAAATGAACAGGATCCCTATCTCTCATCATATACAAAAACTAACTCAAGATGGATCAAAGACCTAAATGTAAAAGTTCAAACTATAAAGGTCATCAAAAAATAACTGGGGCAAACTTAGGGCCCTAACATATGGCATAAATACACTAACAAACATATCTAAAAACACACAAACAGCAGAAGACAGACTTGAAGACTGGCTTTCCTAAATATTAAATATTTATGTGCATGAAAAGACTTCGCCAAAAGTGTAAAAAGAGAACCTATAAACTGGGGGGAAATTTTGGCAATGACATATCATCAGAGAAGGGACTAATGTTTAAAATTTACAGAATACTCCACAGCAAAGAAACAATCCACTTACAAAAATGGGCAGAGGACGTGAGTAGACACTTCACCAAAGAAGATCAACAAGGTCAACGAGCACATGAAGAAATGCTCACAAATATCCACCATTACAGAAACGCAAATCAAAACAATCAATGAGATATCATCTAGCATTAACAGTGAGCTTTTTTTAAAAAAGCATAAAACAACAACTGCTGGCAAGGGTCTCGAGAGATTGGAACCTGAAGACACTGTTAGTGGGACTGTAAAATGGTGCAAGCACTGTGGAAAATGACATAGCACTTATTAGAAAAACTGAAAATACAGATACCATAAGATTCAGCAATCCACTACTACATATACAAAATCCTAGAGAAACAAGAACTGTGATACAAAAAGATCCATGCACACCTGTATTCATCAAAGCACTATTTTCAACAGCAAAAAGATGGAAACAAACTAAGTGCCTGTCAATGGAGAAACAAACTATGGTCCATACATAAAATAGAATGCTATGAAAATCGCAGAATTATGATAAATCTGTGAAACATCAAATAAACATGGATGAATCTAGAGGACATGATGTGGAGTGAAATCAGTGAATCATAAAAGGATAAATAAAGGGTTGTTGTTGTTGTTGTTGTTAAGTGCCTTCGAAATAAAGGGTTGTTGTTGTTGTTAAGTGCCGTCGAGTCATTTCCAACCCATAGCGACCCTGTACAGGGTTTCCAAGGCTGTAAATCTTTACGGGAGCAGACCGCCTCATCTTTCTCCCGCGGAACAGCTGGTAGTTTCGAACTGCTGGCCTTAAGGTTCGCAGCCCGATTCGTAACCATTACGCTACCAGAGTAGACATGTATTAAGTTGGGTGTAGGGAAAGGCAATATTCAAGGAGGAGGTTAACACAAAATAATGATGGCAAAGGAAGACACTGAGAGAAGCACGAGAGTTAAAGACAACAAAGGCAAATAAGCACTACTGCATAGCCAATCCTGCAACAACAGTCACAGTGATGATCGCTGCGTGAATACCTGGACACTTGAACAAAGGTGGAAGGCAAATGGCACTATGCCCCAAAACAGATATAGGTATGACAGAAGATAATTCTATTTATGTAGTAAATATATTGGATTATACATGTAAGCACTGGATTGCTAACAGCAAGGTTTAACCCCTCAACGCTCCTCGAAAACACTATACAAGATCGCTATGAGTCAGAACCAACTCAACAGCACATAACAGCAACAAATAAATCATAAATACAGTAATGCATACAGGGGGCAAAGTTATGAAAATTCCTTAGCCATAACCAAAAACTTTGAGAGAATGAGTCACTGGGTCTCAGGAGACTATGGTATAACATAGTCCACAAAGACAATGTTCTACATCCTACTTTGGTGAGCAGCAACTAGGGTTTTAAAAACCTGTGAGCAGCCATCTAAATGTAACTATTGGACTCTCCCTGGCAGAGCAAATAAGAGTAATGAAAATTTAAAATGAACAGAAACACTGATTCCAAAGGACTAATGGACGAAGAGAATGCCAGCTTCTAGGAAATGGACAACAGAACTAGATGGTGCCCAGCTACCACAACTGACTATTCTTAAAGGGATCACAATAGGACGTCCTGTATAGAAGTGGAACAAAACTCAAAACCATAAAAAAGAACAGGGTTGGTGGCCCTTAGTATCCTTCCAGGCTTGGAACTGAACTCACCCCACCATGGTTCAACTTCCAGCCAAATGATAGAGCAGCCTATAAGGTCAACAATAACACCAGGGAGGTACATGTTTCTTAGAATAATCAACCATATGAAATCCGAAGGGCTGCATTTATCCAAGGATAACACTCAGAAGACAGGAAGAACAGGAAAGACGGATGAATAGAACTGGAAACACAAGGAGGTAGTGGGAAGAGTGTTGTTATTACACTGTGGAGACTGCAATCAAAATGTGTCTGGACTGTTGAATGGAAAACCAAATAGCTCTGTCAACTTTCAACCAAAACACAATAAAACGTTTTAGAAAGAAGACTTATCTCAGTGAAGTTTTGAAGGAGTCCATACATATAAAAGAAAGAAAATTTAAATCATTTTTGTCACTGGGTAAGTGTTATTTGATGGATTTCTGTTTTGTTTCATTTACAAGTGACTCTTTTGGAACTAGACATAGGTTAGATCTCCATTCAATGACAGAATCTAACTTAATAAATGCAAAATAAATATAAAACATTCTAAAATCTGCCATGGCTCTTCCAGAAGACATAAAATCATATCATCAGAAGATAGCACTAACCGGTAGAAAAAGTTGATGTCCTGAATGTCCAAAAATCATCATTCAGCTTCACATAATGATGGATTCTAGAGTCTTCTCTTAAATCCCACACAACCACAGAGCCATGCACTGTTCCAGCAAACAGCAAAAATGCTTTGAAAGGGCTAAAGCAGCAACATGTGACCTAAACACACACACAAACAAAGGATTCTGATAACTAAAAATTATTAGAACTATGTTCATAGAAGTTGAGTTCACTGAATTTGGTACCAGGGGGCTTCAAAGAGTTCATGGAAAAATGAGACTGAAAGTCAATGGAATTCTTCCACAAACTTTTTAAAGTTGCCTCATGTTTGATCCCTTTTCATTTTGCATTTGTAGTCAGAAAAAAAAAAAAAAAACGTCCTGGTGGTGCAATGGGTAAGCCCTCAGCTGCTAACCGAGAGTTTGATAGTTCAAACTCACCCAGAAGCTCTGCAGGAGAAGGACCTGATGATCTGCTCTCAAAGAGATTTAAAACCAACCACATCACTGCTAGTGACTCTACAGCACAGAATACAACTGTCCCATTGGCCTTCCAAGGCTGTCAATCTTTACAGAAGCAGACTATCACATCGTTCTCCCAGGACTGCTGGTGGATTCGAACCACCTACCTGTGATTAGCACTTAACCACTGTGCCACCAGAGTTGGTGGTACTGTAGGATAAGTACTGGACTGCTAACCACAAGGTCAGTGGTTCAAGCCTGCCAGCCACTTTGTGGGAGAGAGGTGAGTCTGTCAGCTTTCGTACAGATTTACAGCCTCAGAACGGCACATAACAAAAACAAACAAAATCCATTAACCAATTCTAAATTGATCTAAGAGGTTGTTCTAGGATAATCAGTTTCCTCAATCAGGCACTAGATAAATTAATCTAAGAGGATCTTTTTGAACTAGTAATTTCTAGAGACAAAAGAAATATATCCATGTGTTTCTTGTCACAAATGCAGCATTAATTATGACTGTATATTAAAAACACTACCTATGTTTTGTAGCCCTCTCTAAGTCTCTGTCTTCATCTGTGCCTATTCCTTTTCTTCCTTTCTACTCTGTACAATGGTCAGTACACCCCTGACACTGTGTCCCATTGTGTCTTCTTTCCATTAAATGTGTGATTCTCCTCCTGAATTATACCTTTGATTCGCATATCAAAATCTTCTGTGGACTTGAAGGTTGCCAAATATCCCAAACACAGAGGATGTATCTTCCATCCAATTGATTTGAAAAAGGCTTTCCAGGTAAATCATGAACAGAAACTATGGTCTGCCTCTGAACTTGAGAGGCATGTAGGCAAAATACTTTTCGATCTAGAGATATAAAAAAAAGACAAAATTGCATTTTGCTGATCCACCAGAATCTATGTAAAATTAACATTCCTAAGAGCATTCAGATACATTTCAGTTGATGAAGCAACAACCAAGATGTCTTCAAAATCGTACACAGATGAAGTCTGGGTTTTGACAAACGGCCTGTGTGTATCTGAAAATGCTGTTAGAGTCGGCTCAGCTAAGAAGAAATCCTTCCGTTTTGGTAACCATGCTGCCCAAGACAATGAACTTTCCTTTTGTCTCCTAGCTGCTCACATAAAGACCCAATTACCTAAACATGTATTCTGGAGTCAGAATTTTAGAGCTAGAGACATACTGGAAATAATCTCATTTGACCCCTTTGGTTGAATAAATTATGAAGACATTAATTCAAGGAAATTCAATTCTCTTTAAAATAATCTTCAAAATACATACCGCATACACTGCCATTTAGATACTAGGTACAGCTGAGTTCAGGTTCAGAGCTGTTATTCAATTATAGTGCAGGGACTAAATTCTAAGACTTTGTAGGCAGCACTTGCTTTGCCCCACAATTCTACGACTCAACAGATGACGTTGATTAAAATGTTAAAATAGAAACCCTTAAAATCAGTGGCTGGTTTGTGTTTTACAGTCAAAAAAGAATGAGTATTGAAAATGTTAGCACGTTGGAGGAAAAAACCAACTGTTTCCTAAAGGGCACAGTGACCTCCTGAGTAAAGTCAGAAGGGGTCTTCATGACCACACAGTACACTTCCTCTGAAATAGTTTGGGCTTGATCAGATCTGGCTTTTGCTTCATTAGCAGTTTTTAGTTGCCATCAAGTTGATTCTAAATCATAGCAACCCTGTATATCTTCAGGGGAGCAGAAAACCTCAAAGCCTTCTCCATTAGGATTGGGTATGAACTGCTGACTTTGCAGTTAGCATCCCAATGCCTTACTCAAAGTGCCACCAGGGCTCCTTAAAGCAGGAGCAGATGCAGTTGCTTAAAAAAATTAAACAAATGAACACATCAGACAAGGGACTCATTTCTAAAATATATAGGAAACTACAACACCTCTACAAGAAAAAGACAAAAATAAAACAAGTGGATCTATCGATTCAATGTCTAAGTATCTGAGCAAAAGAAAAGAAAGCACATGCCCATGTCAGGACTTGGGCACAAATGAACACAGCAATTCCAATCTCCTTCTTCTTCTATCATCTCAGTGTTCACTTTACTGAAAAATAAAAGCAAACCAGAAAAGCCTCCACTCTTCCTCAAATGCAGGATTCAGGTCCACTAAGGGATATGAATATACAAAAAAAAAATTTGTTTTTTCAGTGAGGATCCTAGATATAAGCATAGTTAATTCAGTTTACACCCTACTGTGTGTGAGCCCACAGAACTACGTCAACTCCCCTTACTCATGATAACACCATGTGTTTTAGAACAGAACCATGCTCCATGTGGTTTTTCAATAGCTGAATTTTGGGAAGTAGGAGCCTCTATGTGGTTTACATAGAGGTTACAGTTTACAGCAAAACATGTAACCTTTTGTACCACTACATATCTAATTCCTGTTTCTTTGTGTAGGTGTGTGAAAATGCAGGTATCCAATGTTTTCAATGCCATGGGCAAAGATTGGTTACTCTTCTAATATAATTATTTGATCCCAATACAGGATGTAGAAAACATTTTTAAATCCCCCCAGTAACAAGCTATTACTGGAATATTTTCAAGTAAAAATATTTGTTTTCTTCTAAAAACAAAAAGCATCTCCCTAAAAACCTGGAAGACTTTAAAAATTAACAATGCTGATGTGTGAAACAATGGCCTGGGGTGGTCCCTGACCTCTAACTTCATCTGGGGAAGCACAATTGAAATTAGCAGCCTAAGGAAGGTTCCCAGAAGGCAGACTGGCCTCTACCCCAACAACTTTTTACTCATTCTGACACCTCACACCGCATTCCCTACTTCTCTTCTTGGTTCTATAGTTCATTGCAATGCCACACAGAACTCACAGATCAGACTCAGACTCAGAACTGTGAGTTTATTAGGGAAGTTGGTGGTGTTGGGTGCCTTTGAGTCAGCTCTGACTCACACTAACCCTTTGTAGAAGAGAAATGAAACACTGCCAAATCTGGCATTCTACTTACAACTGTTGTGTCTGAGTGCACTGTTGAAACTACTGTATCAAACCATCCTGTTGGGGTCTTCCTCTTTTTTTTTTTTTTTCACTGACTCATTGCTTTACAAAACATGATGTCCTTTTCCAGAGACTGGTCTTCTCCTGAAAACATGGTAAAGTACCTAACACAAAGTCCTGCCATCAAATCTAAAGAGAATTATATTATGGCTAAACTTATTTCAAAGGAGCTCTGGTAGCGTAGTGGTTACGACTTGGGCTGCGAACCTTAAGGTAAGCGGTTCGAAACTACCAGCTGCTCCGCGGGAGAAAGATGAGGCTTTCTACTCCCGTAAAGATTTACACCCTCGGAAACCCTGTACAGGGTCGCTA
>NW_006408795.1:1440386-1445018 GCF_000296735.1 Chrysochloris asiatica
TGGCCTCCAAGGAGCACTCTGGCTGCACTTTTTCCAACACAGATCTGTTGGTAATTTTGGCAGCCCATGGCACTTTCAATATTCTCATCCAACACCATAATTCAAAAGTATCCATTCTTCTATGGTCTTCCTTATTCACTGTCTAGCTTTCACATGCATATGAGGTTACTGAAAACACCGTGGCTTAGGTCAGGTGTACCTTAGCCCTCAAGCTGACATCTTTGCTCTTCAACACTTTAAAAACGTCTTGTGCAGCAGATTTGCCTAATGCAATACATCGTTTTATTTCCTGACTGCTGCTTCTGTGAGTGTTGACAGTTGATCCAAGAAGAATGAAGTCTTTGACAACTTCAGTCTTTTCTCCGTTCATAAGAATGTTGTTTATTGGTCCAGTGGTGAGGATTCTTATTTTCTTTACATTGAGATGCAATCCATACTGAAGGCTGTGCTCTTTGATCTTCATCAGTTTTAAATCCTCTTCACTTTCAGCAAGCAAGGTTGTATCATCTGCAAATCGCAGGATGTTAATGAGTCTTCCTCCAATCCTGATGCCACGTTTTTCTTCATATAAACCAGCTTCTCAGATTATTTGCTCAGCATACAGGTTGAATAAGCATGGTGAAAGAATACAACCTTGTCGTACACCTTTCTTAATTTGAAACCATTCGGTGTTACCATGTTCTGTTTGAACAATTGCCTCTTGGTCCATGTACAGATTCCTCATAAGCACAATTAAGTGTTCTGGAATATTCATATCTTTGATATCCCATGTGAGTAAAGTTTTACTAAAGGTAATACAGAAATGGCTACAAGCATTGACAGAGAACTTTCAGAGGTTCAAGCCGGATTCCGAAAAGGCCGTGGAATGAGGGATATCATTGCTAATGTCCAATGGATCTTGGCTAAAAGAAGAGACTATCAGAAAAATGTTTACCTGTGCTTTACTGACTATGCAAAGGCTTTCAATTGTATGGATCTTGACCTGCATATGAGGTGAATGATAATACTACGGCTTGGTTCAGGCATATCTTAGCCCTCAAAGTGACATCTTTACTCTGTAACAGTTTACAGAAAGTCTTTCATAACAGATTTGTCCAATGTAATACCTGGTTTCACTTTTTTTCACTGCTGTTTCCATGAGTATAGACTGTGGATCCAAGTAAAATGAAATTCTTGACAATCTTTTCTCTATTTATCATGATAATGTTTATTGATGCAGTTTTGAGGATTTTGGTTTTCTTTACATTGAATTGTAATCCACACTGTAAGTGCTTCAAATCCTCGTCATTTTTAGCAAGGAAGGTTGCATCATCTGAATACTGCAGGTTGTTCATGAGTCTTCCTCTAGTCCTGATGCTGCATTCTTCTTTACATAGTACATCTTCTCAGATATTTGCTCAGCATACAGACTGAATAAGCACAATGAAATGATACATATCTGATGCACACCTTTCCCGATTTTGAACCAGTCAGTACCCCTTTGTTCTGTTCGAACAACTGCCTCTTTGCCTATGTACAAATTCTGAGCACAATTAAGAATTAAGTGTTCTGGAATTCCCATTCTTCAAAATGTCATCCATAATTTATTATGATACACATAATTGAAGACCTTTATATGGTCAATAAAATACAAGTAAACATCTTTCTGATATGCTCCTCTTTCAGCCAAGATCAATCTAACATCCGCAATGATATTTCTTGTTCCACGTTCTCTTCTGAGTCTGGCTTGAATTTCTGGCAGTTCCCTGTCAACATAATGTGCAACTATTTTTTAATGATCTTAAGCAAAATTTTACTTGCATATGATATTTGCTGGCGACTGCAGCATACATAATAAGCACTGAGAAGCTGAAGCCCAGGGACAACGTAGACGAAAATCCAGTCTTTGAGCCCTCCTCAGACTTGCGGGCCATGGACCCTGAGGGCCAAGGAAGTGACCTCTTGAAGTCACGGGTTCATAGGCTTTGGTGAACTCACTGTTTAGCCACCTCTGTGCAATTTTCTTTAATTATACTTTTGTGCTTTCTGTACTTGTCCTTTATGCTCTTAACTCCAGTAATTGTAGCTTCTGGGAAAATGATTGTTTTCAGTAATAAAACGCACAACGTTTTGATCAATGGCTCTCATGTAAATGTCACTGCCTCGGCAATAAGAGTTGTGCATGAGGCTATGAAAAATAAAAGTACAGAGAAACAGGATGTAGCAACGCAGAAAAAATGTAATGATTGTTTCCTTACCAATTACTCAGTTATGTTTAATATTAAACAGATACATGAGCTGTTAATGTCTATGTACAATAATAACACAGAAACTGGTAGCTACCCCCTGAAGACACCCCTGTGTATGTCTGTTGTGCCCTTGATGTTTTTCATGGGGATCTTGTTGTATGTGATAATTTTATGCTCCCCCAAACCGCCTCCGGGTATAATCAATTTAATTCAGATACTCTTCTTCCCCCAAAAGGTATATTATATCTAGATATGGATACTGGAACGGGGTTAAAAGAATGTAAAGGTGAGACCACACCTTCTTAGAAAAGTCAAAACCTGTTTTTCACCTTCCCTGAAATTGTAGAAGCAAGGAGGAAAGAATTATTAGTTTGATCATTGAAGCCAGGTATCTGAAATCTTGTTCATTAACAAAAACATGTATTTTCTGCCTGCAAAAGATATAGAGGCAACTTAAGTTTCTTTAGAAAGTATAACTTAGTCTTTTATAAAAACTCTAAAGCCTCTCACCTTCACCCACTTGTGATTAAGTGTTGAAAATATGTTAAACACCCTTGAGAAACCGCAAGTTGCTGCCCTAGGTTACACAGACCTAGAAGTTAATATATAATCTATAATTGCTTGCTTGAACTTTTTTACAGAAATAATATTTTTAGGTTATTAGATAAATCATGATGTACTCAAAAATATGTTAAGGACAGGGGGGTGGGGGGGATTTTTTGTTGATTATTGGGAGGTTGGGGGTGGATGAGGGGAGAGAGGGGAAGTTGGAGCACAGGACAGGGATTAGACACAGGATAGTTCGGGTGCTAGGGAAGGGACAACATACAAGTATGGAGAGGGTAATGGAAGAACAAAGCAGATGGGAGAACAATTAGACAGGTCTCAATGGGCTAAGCGAGACAGAGGTAAATAATGATATATGCACAACATGAGAACAGCAGAGTTCTGGGATACAAAGATCGAGCCATGGTTGGAATGTGGAAAAGGGGAGAATAATATTAAGATGCTTGGCTGTCTTTTGAATCTTGGTTTTCCTTGCATTATATTATAAAATAGTCACTAGAGGGGGAGAGAAAGGAATAGCGAAAAGCATCACCATAGAAAGCTTGTAAGTCCATCTTCGGCCTATAACTGATTGGAATACCTAAAATGGGGCTACAACGTGTCCAGTGAAGGAGGCTTACTGCAGAGCCTCTGCAATACATAAGACTACAGATGGAAGCCTGAACCACATCCAGACCTCCAGAGATGGGAAATTCCCACTTATAAGGACAAGCAGGCCAACCTGGAGTGGCTAGAAGAGCAGAAGATACTTCTTGAAAGAAAGACCTACAGGAAAAATGTAAAACAACACGGACAGAATGACTGTTAATACAAGAACAAGCAACATGCTTGCCCAGAAAACATCAAAGCAAGTGGTCGGTCCCCTCAGAGAAAACCCCCTTCCAAGACCAAGATCAATGGGAATACACGCTGTGATTGGTGAAAACGCTCGACACTGATAAGGGGAAGTGAGGGTAAAACAGCAATGAAGCAGTGAGCTAAGCCCTACAATGTTCAATAGACTTCTGTAAACCCAGGTGAAGACCGGGTGGGCCAGCGGTGTGGCAAGACCTGGGGACTCTTGGGCCCAGAATCAGTGACATAGCCACGGAGGACTAGAGTGGAGAGTGAAGCGTCCAGCGGAAAAGAGAGGGCATATGCATAAGAATACCCACACTTGCAGATGATACCTACTTGTCCTGGCTTCAATGACTGGATGATCAGAGCTCAACCAGAAGTAAAAAGAAGAGGGAAAATATATATATATATATTCTCATACAATTTGATGAACTTGACCCACACCTATGGAAGCAGTAGCTCAAAAGAAGGAGCGGGCCCTTGCAGAAAGAATCATTCCCACCCCCTCTACACACAGAGTGGACAGGGATGGGCAACTTGGACATTGGCTACCCAAAAAGGAGGGTGGGGGGCTACAATGGCAAGAAGTGACTGGCTTACAAGCTTTCAAGAAGGAACCTAGAACCAGAGGACCTGGAGAAAGGTAGAATCTCCAGTGAGTAGTATTCAATCTGTCTAGGTGGCGCTGATGCAATGAAATCCAGATAGGTCTCTTGTGATACAACAGTCAATAACTGTTATCAGGACTGACTGTGAGGGTTGGAAATGTAAAGGTAGATGTTTTATAGCAAGGAGGGGAGTGATTAACTTTTTAGTCTAGGAGCGGAGGTCCCTGGGACCGTCAAGGGAGAGGAGCAGAGAGCGAGACCCTGCCCAGAGAAACAATGATGCCTGAAATGGAGCCAAAGATGGTGATGTGGAGCGATGGAGCAGCTGGAGACTTTAGATCCAGAGAGGGAGAGCGACTGTGTGCTGAAGACCTGAGGGGCACGGGGGAAGG
>NW_006408795.1:1445207-1472784 GCF_000296735.1 Chrysochloris asiatica
AAGGTCAGCAGTTCAAAACTACCAGCTGCTCCGCGGGAGAAAGATGTGCCGACTCCACGGCACATAACAACTACAACATATACATATGTTAAGGACAAATCTGTGAATCATCATGTTCTCTATCACTTGAGTAACTTCGTGTCCTGTTTTAAATGAATAATCACATTTTGTCATTACTGTCTTTTGTGTCAATTTCCTTCTTCTGACAATAAAAGACTGGGGTTTAGCTAACTCTGTATGCTAGCTTGCCTGACAGCTTGCGTCAAACTTGTGTGTCTGTCTTCTTTGTGTCTAATCTATATCTTTCGCCTACCAGATCTCCCACTCTCGTTAAAAACCACGCTTCGTCGAGGCACCCCTTTGTCGAGGCAGGACCCCGACATAGGACCCCCGACAGATATTAATGATATTTTGCAATAATTTCTGCATTTCTGCTGGTTTACTTTTCTTTAGAATGGCAAAAGTATGGATTGCTTCCAGTAGGTTGTCCAGTTAGCTGTCTTCCAAGTTTCTGGGGATAGACTAGTGAGTGCTTCCAGTACTTATTACATCAGCTAGTTGAAACTGATTTTAGGTATTCCATCCATTCCTGGATCCTTGTTTTTCACTAATGCCTTCAGTGCAGTTTGGACTTCCCCCCTTCAATACCATATATTCATGTTCAAATGCTACCGCCTAAAATGGCCGATATCAACCAATTCCTTTTGATACAGTGACTCTGTATTCCTCTATCTCCTTCTGATGTTTCTTGTATCAGTCAATATTTTGCCTATAAAATCCTTCAATATGGCAAGGTTTCAATATTTTTCTTCAGTTCTTTCAGCTTGAGAAACACTAAGCAGGTTCTTCCCTTTGGGTTTTATAAGTCCTGGTCTTTGCCCATTTCATTATAATACTTTGTCTTCTCAAGCTGCCCTTTGCTCAGCTCTTTTACTTTATTATTTCTTCCATTTGCTTTAGCCACTCTATGTTAAAAAGCAAGTTTCAGAGTTTCTACAGACATCCACTTTGGTCTTTGCTTTCTTGTCTTTTCAATAACCTTTGGCTTTCTTTATGTAGGATGCTTCTTGATGTCATCCCACAACTCTTCTGGTCTTTGGTATTAGTGTTCAATGCATCATCTGTTCTTGAGATGGTTTCTAAATTCAGGTGGGATGTACTCAAAGTTGTATTTTGGGTCTTGGAGACTTGTATTAAAATTTTCTTCAGCTTCAGCCAACACTTGCATATGATAATTGACTCTGTTCCACAGTTGGCTTCTGATGTTGTTTTGGCTAATGCTATTGAGCCACTTCATCATCTCTTCCCACAGATGTAGTCAATTGGATTCCTGTTGTAAAAAGGGCACCATGCCATCCTTCTCAGAGCACTGTCTGCTCAGTTGAGTCCGATAATTCATTGCAATTACATTACTCAGAACTCAGACACCAAAGTCATGGGGTTCATTAGGGAAGTTTACAGGTTAGAACTCAAGGTCAGAAATGTTAAGGTCAAGACAACTTGGACTCAGTTGTGCCATAGACAGGCCTCTCTCTCTGGCCATTGGCTCTTGATCTGGGCCTCTGCTTGGGCAATGTAACCAAGCTCTTTTAGGGTTACTGATAAATGTCCAATGGGCACTCCACTACGATATAAGCCTTAGCCTGAAGACACCCAGCTCTAGTTCTGTGGGTCAGCAAACCAAGCTCCCCAATTAAGTCTGAAGGCATCCCTCTCTACAAGTGAGCCTCTTGCCCAAAGGCCCGCTGCTTTACATGCTCCTTGGAATGGGAATCCCACCACTCCATCTGGTGCTCTGGCTCTTGGTTCTGCTGAAGCTACTCCTCTGCTACTCCTCCAGCACCACAGTTCCTGAGTTGAGGAGGTTAGATGTGTAGGGATCTCAGAATCCAAAGGGCACACTCTACTCCTGTACCTGTGTAATCCATCTGGTAACACCCACGTGTATAGTCACCATTTCCGGTGCTTTTAAACAGGCAATTGCAATCAGTAAACTTTGGTTTTACAAAATCCTATCATGTAACCTCCAGCTTCAATTCTATCACCAAGGCCATACTTTCCAACTAGACAGCCCTCCCTCTTTGTTTCCAACTTCTACTTTACAATGACCAGTAAGTATCAAAGCATTTTGATTGCACGTTGGACCCATTTCAGACTGAAGAAGTCGGTAGAATTCTTCAGTTTCATCATCATTGGCTTTGGTGGTTGGTGCAAAATTTTGAATCATAGTTGAATTAAGTGGACTTCCTTGTAGGTTATAGATAGTCTCCTATTATAGACAGCATTGTACTTCAAGACAGATCTTGAAATGTTCTGTTTTACAATGAATGTGACATCATTCCTCTACAGTTTGTCATTCCCTGCACAGTAATTATATGATGGTCATATTCAATCATACCTATCCATTGCAGGTCAATAATTCCTAGAGTAGGGAGGCAGGTGGCTTTATAGAAAAAACACTAGACTTCAAACCACTAATTCGGTGCTTTAAGCCCACTAGCTGTTCTGCTGGAAAAAAATAAGTTTTTCTGTTCCCACAAAGTTTTACAGCCTCAGGAACCCTAAACATGGTCGCTGTGAGTCAGAACAGACTCAACGGCACTTAACAACAACAATACCTAAGATGAAGATCTTCATACATTTCATTTCATTTTTGACAGCTCCCAATTTTCCTAGATTCATCATCTGTTCATTCCACATTCTAATTACTAAGAGATGTTTGCAGCTTTTTCTTCTTATTTTGAGTTGTGCACCATCAGCAAATGAAGGTCCTGAAAGCTTTACTTTATCAATTTTCATTAAGTCAACTCTACTGTTTGGAGGCCACCATTTGCTATCAAGATCAATGCTGTCTGTGATAGGATAACATCTGCATATCTAAAAAGAAGACCAGTTAATACCACTATTATTCAAATTTACGCACCAACCACTAAAGCCAGTGATGAAATTGAGCTCAAGATATACTGATAATCACTGGTGATTGGAATATGTAGGTTGGAAGTAGAGAAATGATCAGTTGTCTGAAAATAAGGCCTTGGTGATAGAAATGAGGCTGAGGCATTTTGCAAGACCAATGACTTATTCATTATAAAAACCTTTCTTAAACAACATAATTTTTGTTGTTTCAAAGCAAAGGTTACTAGATTTTATAGTTAAATTCTTACATTGTAAATACAATTGCTTAAATTAAACAATAACATGTACTTCCTTTTATGCTTGATATCATGCACTTCATTTCAGTTTAGCTCTACGTTCTTTAACCATAAAAGACTTAAAAATGTAAGTAAACCTTAAAAATTGTAAGTTGTTGTTGTTATGAAGTGCCGATGAGTCGGTTCCAACCCATGGCGACCCTGTATAGGGTTTCCAAGGAGTACCTGGTGAGCTTTAACTGCCGACCTTGCAGTTCAAACTGCTTTTTGCAGTCTGGCGCATTAACCCACGGCGCCACACCAGGACTCCAAAAATTTTAAGTAAACCAAGTTAAATGTTGATCTTGTTATTTAAACCTAGATTTTATTAATAATACGTAAGCCTTCTCTCATACTCCTTCCATTGGTTCTCTACTTTATTCCAGGAAACCAAAAGAACTACAATGATTAGACTACAAAAGAAAACAGGATGTAAAACAAGTACCGGAGCCCTCAGTCTTCACTCCTTTAAATAATCTCACTCAAATCTCACATAAATTACTTTAGATACTTCTTCTAATCATCTTATGAAAGTTGGTAATCATTTTAACATATACATTTAAGGGGAGAAAAAAAATAACCATTCACTTTGAATTCTACAGAAACTGAGTCTTTTGTTTTACATATGTTAAATCTACTATATTAATAGAGAATGTAGTATTATTTCAACATAACAGTTCAGTACATAGAATTTTAAAACACATTCAATGAAGGCCTCTTACTTTGAAGGAATGGCAGGTTAGTGTTCAACTGAGAGGTACTAGCAGTAAAAGAGAAGGCGTTTTCTTGAGCCCTGGGGCTCCAGGTGGGTACAGCTGCCACACCATCCTCTTCAAGCAAAACAGCAATCACCTTCCAAAGACAAGGGATTATGCTTTCATCAAAAAATGTCAACTGTATTATCTTTTTAAAAAATGTATTATTTCATTTTATGTATTTCTCTAAACAACTGCTTAACTCTAAAAGGATTATTCTTCAATAAAAAAAATTTCATATGTATTATCTTTTAAAATATTCTTTCATTGTATGCATTTCTCTAAACAACTGCTTAACTCTAAAACATCAGAACTGTATAAAGAAGTCATATTGTGTATGGGAAATTAATTTGTTCTGTGAAATTTCACTTAAATTACAGTAATTTTTTTTTTAAGTTTAATTTTTCTTTCTGCAAAATAGTAGAAACTGACAGCTGAAGTTTTAGTAACAGAAGCTCCACAGAGGGCCATTATTTAATGTCAGACATAAATTTTTATAATAAATACTTTGTTAAAAATGCCAGGGGAAGGAAAAGGGCTGAGTATCCAACTTTTTTTATGTAAATAGGGAAGTATAAAGAAACGTCAAGCACATCCCATCTCTGCTTTTCTCACTGCATAAAGATCATATGTAAACTATAATTCACTATATACTAATGTAGCATGGTGATTTTTAGAATGGCAGCAACAGTAATGGAGAAAAAAAATGGTACATCTAGGAGAAATATTAAATGGAAAGTAGACAGGAGTTGATGTAAGACTGGCTGGCGAGAGTAGAGGAGCTTGTGAAATCAGGCATCCTAGCTCCAATCTGACCCTGGGTCTGTTTTCACTTCATTTCCTAAGTTTCTGCCTCCCTTCATCCCTCTACACTTCAACTTGGACCCAGTGCTCTCTCAGTACCACAGTCACTCATACTAAAACATGCTAGTTAAACACTTTTAAAAATATGTGACAGCATGCAAAAAATAGTATTTATAATCCACAGGATTCCTACTTAATAGCAGCACTGAGAATGAATGTATCTATGCTAATAACCATTACCACTATGTACAGAGATTAAGTTTTGAGAGAATGATTTTCCCAAGTCCATATATTAGGGTTTATCAATGTTCTCCTCTATTTATTGATACTTTAAATTCTGAGCTTGTGTAAAAATAATAATTAGACAATTGAGAAATCTGAACCGTGATTTGATATTTGATGATACTGAGAATTATTCCTAATTTTGATTCCTTTTCTTTTAGTCATCCTGCTGAAATATTATGGAGGAAATAACAGGATGGTTGGGGTTTGTCTCAAAATAACTGAAGTGGTGTGTGTGTGTGTATGAGTGGATGGGGAATGGGGCTCAGATGAAGCTAAATTGTTCCTGAGTAGACAGTTAGTTATTGACGCTAAAGCTGGGAAATGAAGCATTGAGATTCACTATACCATTTCCTTTTTCTTTTATGTATTTTTTAAATCTCCATAATCAATTTTAAAAATCATGAGCTTATTAGTTTTAAATGCCCTAGATGTATTCTAACCTCATCAATCTAATATGTCTAAATTATTTTTGTCTATTTTTATTTTAAAACATAAGCAATTAATAAGGTATAAAATCTAATTAAGGGTATTATCATTGATATGCATTGACTTGGTATCATTTTGCATGCAAGGGCTTAATGAAGGAGAGTTTATAAGAAAATATTTGAAATGAGTAACTGATTCTATTTAAGCTTACAAAGGCTATGAGACTTCAGCAGTCTCTGTATTTCTATGCATAATGAGACTTTAAGCACTTATTCACAAAATAGAACATAGAACATACCTGACAAGCAGCTCGGAGAAAGTTAGATAATCTGGGGGTATCAATCTTTGGTACAATTGTAGCATCAGACACAGCTCTATTTTGGCTACCTAAAAAAAAGGAGAGAAAGGAGAGTTCTATAAAATCAGCAATGCAGACTCCAACACTTCAAGTATTACATACACAATGTACAGTTCAAAGGAGTGTTCTAAATAAACATTAAAAATACTAAGGATATGAAAGGATATGCAGACAAGCCTGGAGCAGCTAGAGGAACAGAAGATACTTCTTGAAAGAATGACCAACAGGAAAAATAAAAAACAAAAATGGAAGTCTGACTGGCTGGCTACTACAAGAACAAGAAAGTTGTTTGCTGGGGAGCCATCAAGGCAAGCAATAAAGTCCCTTCAAGACAAACGCCCCTCCAAGATTGGAACTCAAAGGGAACACATGAGCAGGCATGTAATCTTGCTGGCGACCATGTTGGTCTACTGGTGACTGGAAGTGGGAGAAAGGCAGCAATGAAGATATGGGCTGAGTTTGAGCACATTCCATAGACTTCTGTTGACCTTGAGATGAGAGAGAGAAGAGGAAGGGCTGGTTGGTCCAAAGTGTGGTGAAACCTGGGGACTCCTAAGCCCATAGACAAGGACCTAGCCATGGAGGGTTAGAGTCAAGAGTGAAGCATCCAGCCGATACGAAGTAAGGGGAGATGCAGCACAAGAACACCCAAACTTGCAGATAGTACCCATTTGACCCAGCTTTGATGGTTTGATAGTCAGAACTCGACTAGAGGAAGATTAAAAAATGTTGATAAAGGAAACAAATGTAAATTGCTACAATTTGATGAACTTGACCTGTATTTATGGATGTAGTAGCTCAAAATACCAACTGAGAGGGAAGAAGACTTCATATCAAGGATCAAATCTATCCCGTCTGTACACATGGTTGATAAGGACTGGCAACTTAGACACTGGCTACCTAAAATGGGGAGCTCTGGTAGCGTAGTGGTTACGAACTGGGCTGCGAACCTTAAGGTCAGCAGTTCGAAACTACCAGTCGCTCCGCGGGAGAAAGATGAGGCTTTCTACTCCCGTAAAGATTTACACTCTTGGAAACCCTGTACAGGGTCGCTATGGGTCGGAACCGACTCGATGGCACTTCACAACAACAACAACAATAAAGATAAGAAGTGACCAGCTTACAAGTTTTCAAGAGGGAGTTTAGTTTCAGAGTGTACAGGGGAAGGTAGAATCCCCACTGAGTAGTTTTCATCTTGTGTAGATGTGTCTGGTGAAAGGAAATGTGGATAAAATTCTTAGGATTCAACAGTGAGTAACTGTTATCATGATAAATTGATTGTCACACTATAAAGGTAGAATTTTTGTAACATAAATGGGGGGAGGAGCTAACCTTACATTTCAAGAACAGAGGACCCTAGGACCATCAAGGGAGAAGAGTGCAAGCAGAATGTGGGACCTTATCCAGAGAAGCAGCAACACCAGACATGGAGGCAGAGATGATGACATGAAGAGATGGAGCAGCTGAGGACTCTTGACTTATGGAAAGAGAAAGGCTGTATGCTGGTGGGCGGGCGTAAGGCTTGCAAAATGTGCCCTTGGGTTTAAATGACTATATATTCCTGAGTGTTTTTGTGAACCCACAGAGGGAATAGAAGTGAATACTATTGAATGGTGATGCATGGAAGGGATTGTAATCATTGCAGTGAAACAAAATATGATAGTATGAATGCAAAATTGATGCTCTCCCATGTAAACTACCACTCAGTTCACAACAGAAGCTTAAAAAAAAAATACTAATGGAAACAGAAAACACAGGGAGAAAGTAGGATAAATCGTGTAACACTGAGATGAAACAAAGTGTGTGTGAATTGTTGGACTGATGATCTGCTCTGTAAACCTTCACCCAATTCATAACAAAAAGTAAAAAAAAAAAAAAAAAGAATACTGAAGGAAAACGAACTTTAAATTTAATTCTCTAGCTGCTCCATGGAAGAAAGATGAGACTTTCTGCTCCTGTAAAGATGACAGCCTCAGAAACCCTGTATAGGGTCGCTGTGAGGTGAAACTGACATGAGGACACACAGCACAGTTACCACCACCAGATCCACTAGTGATATTTTCCAAAAAGAATTACATTTTGTTTACTACTAAGTCATAAACTGAATGAAGCCTTCTTGAATGCATTAGGGGAAATAGTTAAAGAAATGCAGTCAAATTATTATGAAAGTATATCAGTCTGAAATTTAGGTATATTATTTTCTTAAAGTGAGGCTTACCTGAAGAAAGGGAGTAGTAATATCTTGGCCTTTTTGGGATAATTCCTCAAGAAAAACAATCTACTAGAAAAAAAACTATTAAATATCTAAATAAATGTTGAGTGCTTGGCAGAGTACTCTGTATTCTGGGAACCTTCAATCGATATTGACAGGACATAATTGAAAACCATACTTAAAATATGAAAATTCTATACTTAAGGAGAGCAGACTGTCCCTAAATTAAGAATGTGTTCCAATAGGGGGTTGGTTGCAATGCAGAATCCTTTTCCTCTGTTTAAGAATTTTGAAAGTTATAAATCATGGTCTGAGGCTCAGATGCTGATCTAATCCACCCTGTATTTCACCAGTTCTAATATTAGTCCTACTCCTTGGGCTCTCCAATCAGGGATCACTGCTAAAGGCCTGTGAAGAGACATCCAAGTGACCCAGGAGAAGAGGGCTGGGGGCCCTCAGGTCCCATAGCAGGCAGGCTGTGCCAGCTGAGGTGAGGCTGCCGGCCTATGTGTGCTTACAGCCTGCTGACAACTGGAGAGCTTGATATTTTATTTTAAAGATTCAATTAAGCTCATTTTACATCTTTACTTAATGTGTTGGCTGTTTTAAACAAACCATTTAGCTGATATGTATGTAGTCACAGAACCATAAAGTTATATTTTATATATTAAGATAATATATGCTCTAGGTACTTTCTTCCACTGACATATTTCAAGTGCATGAATTAAGCACTTAAGAGAAGCCCTGAAATACTGTCGAACGATGACGCATGGAGGAGATTGTAATCATTGCAATGAAACAACGAGAGTAAAACCGATGTTCTCCCATGTAAACTATCACTCAATTCACAATAAATACTTACATGTATGTATGTATATATATACATATAATTTGTTGTTTTTTAAAAGAGGCACCCTGGTGGTGTAGTGGATTAAGCTTTGGGCTGCTAATGGCAAGGTCAGCAGTTTGAACCCATCAGCCATTCCATGGGAGAAAGATGAGGCTGTCTGCTCCCATAAAGATTTATAATCTCAGAAAGCCTACAGAAGATCGTTATGAGTTAGAATGTCACAAGAAATAGTTACAGATGAAACAGCTGTTACTTTTGGAAGACACAGAGGAAAATATACAGTGAGAAGGAGAAGTAGCCACCGGAACATTATTGGTATGTCTGGCTTATACCCAAAAATAGTACTTATGAGTACATATGTATACACACATACTCATATATATATATATATATTTGTTGTTGTTGTTAAGTGCCATCGAGTCGGGTCCGACCCATAGCGACCCTGTACAGGGTTTCCGAGGGTGTAAATCTTTACGGGAGTAGAAAGCCTCATCTTTCTCCCGCATATACACAAGGGTAAATCAAAAAGTGTTACTACAGAATCACAGACCTCCATCTAGGTCTACATAATTCTCAGTGAGAGGTTTCCATCTATCTAGCTCTTCCCTCAAAAAATTCTGTGCTCTGATTTACACCAAGTCAATAGGGCAATTTGGGCATCCTCAAGGGAATCAAATCCTGTTTAAATTTTATTCTCTGGTTTCACTAGAAAAACATGGTGGCTCGGCAGAATAAGCACTGGATTGCAAACCGCAGCGTCACTGGTTTAAGCCCACCACCCAATCCAGACGAAAAATGAAGCTTTCTACTCACACAAAAATTTACAACCTCAGGAACCCACAAAGATTTACAGTCTCAGGAACACGATATAAGGTCACTATGAGTCAGAACAAACTCGACAGCATTTAACAACAACAACAAAAGGTCCACTAGAGATATTTACAGTTATACTAAATCATAAACTGAAGTCTATTTAAATGCATTAGTAGAAATAGTTAAAGGAATCTAATTTAATTAATATATGTATATGTCAATCTTACATTTAGGTATATTGTATTCTTAAAGTCAGACTTAAATTAGTAATATTTCCCATTGAGTTCTGGTAACAAGATCAGGGCTGTAGGGTTGTTGGGACAAGATTTCTTAATGAAATTCTCACAGTACAATCCTTGCTACCCTTAAAGAATGACCAGGTGCAATGTCGTTATGGGGGAAAAAATTCCTTGCCACAACTTTCCTGCAACTTTTCAGGGTAATCTTTAATTTTCTGGAAACTTCTTTATAATAAGCTTCTGTGACCATCCTGTGACCGTCAAGAAAATCTGTCAAGATTACCACTTTGGAGTTTCAAAAACCAGTCACCATAACTTTGAGGTGACCTTTCTGCATTGAATTTAACTAGCACTGCAGCTCCCCTAGGAAGCCACTCTTTAATTGAACCTTGTGTTTGAAGGCATTCTAAAGACATTGTTGTTGTTGTCAAGTGCTGTCAAGTCGATTCTGACCCATAGCACCCTAGTATAGGATTTCCAAAGAGCAGCTGGTGTACTTGAACTGCTGACCTTGCAGTTCCAACGGCTTTGCAGTCTGGCACGTTAACCCATAACACCACACCAGGACTCGAGATTAAGACAAGTGTATTACTGAGAGAACTTGTCTGTAGCCATCCACTGATCAGAGACTTGTTTAAACAGGTTTTGTTTAAAATAAACCCAGGCACGTGTGAAATGGCACCCAAACAGCAATACTTTTGGCTTATCCTTGTACATATACACACATACTACTCTTTTACCACAATAATCATAAACCATTTGGAAATTATAATTCCTCAAATAAATTTACATTCAGTATCAATAGTGGAAACCTGTTCTTGTCCTTGAAAAGACCACTGAAAGAATATTGAGCATTTCCATAGTCATATACTAAAAAACACATCCATAAATAAAAGACAATGAAAAAGAACAAGAAAGGCAATGTGAAAAATAAAATTAGATCAAAAGCATAGAAATGTTTACCTCCAGATACAACAGCACTTTCTCCTGGATGTTGAGTCCATACTTCCCTTGTCTCTATTTCTTCTGTCTGAATGTCTCTTTCAACATTATCATCATTATATTGAACATATGCCTTAAAAACAAAGGAATGTTGCTTACCAAAGGACTTCATCAACAAAGGGAAGAGACAATCCACAGATTAAGAGAATATTTGGGGGGAAAAGATATTTGAGATCCAAAAAACATAAAAAACTCCTACAACTTAACAACAAAAAGACAAACAACCCAATAAAATGGGCAAAAGACTTGACTAGATAGTTGACCATGGAGGATACACAAACAGCTGGAGTCCTGGTAAGGCACTGTAGAATCCGCACTGGACTGACTAAGAACCACAAGGTGATTCACAGTCCAGTGCTGCTGGGTTCACTTGCTGTTCCATGGAAACCCTATACAACAACAAACAAGCACATGAAAAGGTGTCCTACGTCATCAGCCTCTGGGTTCTTATTGGCTGCCATAAGTTGGTTTTGATACACAGTGACCCATGTGACAGAGTAGAACTGCCCCCCAAAGGATTTTCTTGACTGTAACCTTTATTAAAACAGAGCACCAAGTCTTTCTCCTATGGAACTGGTGACTAGTGGGTTCAAAGTGCCAATCTTTTGGTTAGCAGCTAAGTGCTTAACCATTGTGCCACCAGGGCTCCTTCATTAGCCACTAATCATTGTTGTTATTAAGTAAGTGCCGTTGAGTCAGTTCTGACTCCTAGTGACTCAATTAACCATCAAAGATCTGCAATTCAAACCAAAATAAGGCACCATCCCAAACTCCCACTAGAATTTGTTGTTGTTAAGTGCCATGGAGTCAATTCTGACTCATAGCGTCCCTGTAGGTTTTCCAAGGAGTGGCTGGTGAGTTTGAACTGCAGATCTTGTGTGGGTATGACAGAATAAATTTTTAAAAGGAAAATAACAGTTCCTGGTAAGGTAAGGAGAAACTGGAACCTTCATCCACTGTTAGTGAAACTGTAAAATAATGCTACCACTGTGGAAGAATTGAAAGCAGAAATGTAAACAGAAAACTTGTACAATGTTCACTGTGGCACTCTTCACAACAGACAACAGGGGGCAACAATAGCAACGTCCATGTACAGATGAATGCATAAACAAAATGCGGTGTGTGTGTGTGTGTGTGTGTGTGTGTGTATATATTTGTATGTGTGTATACATACATACACATAGTGGACTATTACTCCATAAAGAGAAATGAAGTCACGATACATGCTACAACATGGATAAACCTTGAAAACTAAATAAATGAGACTGAAATGGGCAAATCCTGTATGATCTCACTTAGATGAAACAGGGAAACATATAGAAAATAGAGCTTATTATTGGTTACTAGGGAAAAAGGGGCAAAGGGGGTGTTAACTGGTTAGGGAAGTGGAATCATCTGGAAGAGTGGTAGTGGAATCATCTGGAAAAGAATAAAGATAATGGTTGCACAGCATGAAGAATGTAATCAGTGTCACTAAATTACACATGTAAAATTTGTGGAATTGGCAAATGTTTTCTTATGTATATTTTTATCACAATTTAAAAAGGTATATTGGTATTAACCTTTGGTCTCAAATTCAAAGCAACTTCTCTTTACTGAAAATAAAAACAAAAAAAATGTTAAAGCTAATATGTGAGTCTTCTTACTGGTCTTGAAAATGTCATGTCATATTTAGTAATCATACAAAAAGTGCTTCTACAAAACTTGGTAGATATGTAGTTGTTGCTGTAAAGTGCTATCAGTCAACCTGCATAGGGTTTCTGAGGAGCAGCGGGTGGGTTTGAACTGCCAGTGCTTATCTTATAGTGCCACACCAGGACTCCTTTCATAGATATAGGACTTAATTTTCAAATGTGTTTTTAAAAAAGTCAAATCAAACAATTCCTACCCACATCCTAGTCTCATCCCCTACAATGACTTTGCAAAACCAACCCACTTTTTTTCTTCAAAAGGGCAGGTTCTTTTTCTAAACAACAAATTTATAATGTAATACAATTGAGTGGTATTTTTTCGTTCAAAAATTGCATTTCCCTGAAAGAAGCTGATTGCATAACAACAGAAATATGTCAAAGTTGTATGAGTCACACATTTATAATGTCGTAGTCCACAAGAAACATCACGAGGAGTAAGCAATCTGAAGGTCACTTCCTAGGCTGAACGTATCAGAGGCCCTCAGTCTGAGCCTCCGACTTTGAACAGCTGCCCCATCACACTCCATAATGCTTGTTGCCTCCACATTTGGCTGTTTCAAGACTATATTCCTCTCAAGAGGATCAAAATGTAGGACTGAGGTAAAGGGCTAATAACATGGAATTTTTCTGTTGGCACAAAAGATATACATGAATTCTTTCCAAAACACTGGTATAGGAGAGAGCTTCAAAAAGTTCATGGAATTAAAAGACAATAGATTTTCTCCACAAATTTTTTGAAGCCTCCCTGGTATTTGACAGGATGGGTCAGTCATACATTCATAATACCGGCAGAATTCAGAGATGGAGAACACAGATAAACTATTGATACATATGTTGCCAAAAGCACCTTTGTCTCTGCCTTCTTTCTCTTGTTGTTGTTGTTATGTGCCGTGGAGTCGGAACCGACTCATAGCGACCCTGTACAGGGTTTCCGAGGGTGTAAATCTTTACGGGAGTAGAAAGCCTCATCTTTCTCCCGCGGAGCAGCTGGTAGTTTCGAACTGCTGACCTTGCGGTTCACAGCCCGAGTCGTAACCACTACGCTACCAGAGCTCCTTATGCCTTCTTTCTCTAGCACCACACCAATTCAAGGTTTTATGCCTCCAGCAACTCTTTGTTATGTAAAGAAAGCTTTGTTACTAACAGCTTTGAGATGAGAAAACAAGCAGGAGACTAACTAGGCCATTCAAGGTCACAGAGTGAGTCAGTTGCAAAGCCAGAATTAAAACTGTCAACTTCCTGAGTTTCATACTGTCACCTCTTCCTATTTAAAGGAGTATTCCTTTCTGCATGCATCCAACAGATCATGTTACCATTGAACTTATCATGTTAAGTTAAGAATGTTTACATTTCTTATCAGAGACGTAAGAAAAATGTAAAACATAATTCTTGACTTTAAAAACATACAATCTTGTTGGAAAGTTGGACTACCAGTCACTGGAAGCCCAATGGTATTGTTGTCAATTGTTGTTGACTGAATTCTGACTCAGCATCCCTGTATAGGGTCTCCAAAGAACGGCTGGTGGGTTTGAACCATCAACCTTGTGGTTAGCAGTAGAGTGTTTGTCCTACAGTGCAACACCAGGACGGATAGGGAAGTACAAAAATGGCGAGGGTTACATTGTAGAAACTCCGGAATACGAGACAGATCATACGATGTGAATGATTTACAGAGAGAACGGGCCTTGGACTTTGAGGAACAGACAGGTAAGCTGATAGAAGGGAACAGGAGAGCATATACAAGGGGAGAGGTAACATTGGCACATCGAGAGACCACTGAGAGAAGCGAAATGCAGAAACAAACAAGATATGATGGGATACGAAGGTAGACCCAGATTAGGTAGAGCACTAGAATATAATAAAAGCAGTAATTCTATAAAAAGTGTTTGGCGATTCTTGAATTATAAGAATTCTATACAGATGAGTAAAATGGCTACATCCTCATCTGGAAACCACAGAAACGTGTTTGAAATAACGTTTGACTTTAAATAAAACAAAGCTGAATTCAAATGCTAGGAATGTAGCCCCGCTATCTGTAGACCATTACATACAGATCACTTATGGATGGTTCTAAACTATGTAGATTTCTCATCTGCAGCATCTCTTTGGGTTAATGAGTATCGTGTGATGAAAAGATGACCCTTCTTTATTTCAAGCCCTTATCCTTCACAGACCATCCCCAAACTCAAATAATCTGGAACAGGATACAGTTGAGTACAAATTTACTTTATTACATTTTAGGTGTACTTTATCACTTAGTTAATAAATCTTGTACTAACCTGCTTGGTATTTTTTTTCCCAAAGTTTCTGATATACATGTCATACTCATTTACAGGAGGCAGATCCAGAAGAGAGAAGGTGAATGAAAAATCTAAGTCAATAAGCCGAAGTAGTTTTGTACTGCGTGTCCTTTAAAAAAAAAATTAGAAACAAGACATAAATTAAATTAGGTAACATATATATAAGGGAAGTTGTATGGGAGAGAACAGTAGGAACCTTGTGGTTGTTGTTGTTAGGTGCCGTCAAGTTGGTTCTGAGTCATAATGACTCTGTATAGTGTTTCCAAGGAGCAGCTGGTGGGTTTGAACTGCTGGCCTTGCAGTTAGCAGGCCAGTATTTACACTGCAGCATTATTATTAGGGAACTAGCTATTGTGTGGATTATATTTGAGATATTTCACAAACTAATAAAATTAAAATTAACTAAATAAACAAAAGGCATTTATGCCTGGGCCAAAGATGAGAGAGTTCATTTAAAAATTTGCCTATTCCCATTCAGCACACCCGAGGTTAAGGATCTCACTTAGATGAAAAAGGCAAACAAATAGAAAAAAAAAATTCTTTGTATTATTTTCCACTTTACACAATTTTCTTTAATTTTCAATTTTAAGTTACGTTTTCTCTTGGGAATTGAATTTCTAGAACTAACTAACCAATATTCAGGCCAACTTTGGGAACTTGGATGGCATGCCTCTACAGTGGAAATCTCTCTGAAATGGTTCTATTTCAAGCTTTCTCTGCATATAATTAGTTATTTGCTAGAGGCAACATGTTTAGATTCGTGTCAAAACAAAGTGTTAACACAGGAACCTGCTACCCTTTCTAAAAACAGCTGTAAACATCAATATCTAGGTTATGTAAGCAGCCACACTCAAGGGCAGACCGCATACAGAAATATATGATGTCTGCTTTAGATTTAAAGCTGCCTGACACATGAAGCCAACCTAACTATGGGCTTTATGTATGGAGTGCCTTTGGATGTGCCTCAAATTTTCATGAAAAGTAATTTACTTTGATTTAAGGAATTAATATAATGAAATCTTGGCCGGAGGATGAAAATGATCTGTCCCCTGAGCAGTAGGTAGCACAGTGTTTCAAGCATAGCCTTTGCCTTTTCAGACTCTACTTTTCTTGAGACTGTGTAGTTGTTTTTGGGTGTTGTCAAGTAAATTCCCTGATAGGACAGTGCAGAGCTGCCTCCTAGGGATCTTTGTGAGAACATAATGCCAGGCCTTTCTTTTTGTGGAACTTCTTCTGGGTTCAAACTGCCAACCTTGTGGTAAGCAGCCAAGTGCTTAACCACTACACCACCAGGGCTCCTCTTGAGACTATAGTAAAGCTTTTCATTTCCCACAGAACTGTGACCTATGAGCTACCCTGGACACAGTTACCCAGCACTCCTACTAGATTTGATGTTCTTTTCTTAGCTTCAAAACCACTACATTCACTTGGTTTTCCTCCTGACTCACAAACTGTTCCTTTTCCATCACCTGGTGACTGCTTTTCATTCAGATACTCTTTAACACATTTATTTTATTCTATTAATTTATTATCACCTCCCTCCCTTCCTCACTAGAATGAAGGACAAATATTTTGATTTCATTTACTCCTATTTTCAAGGACCTAGAAAGCATCTGGGGTCCTGGTGCTATGCTGTAAGATAAGCACTGGACTGCTAACTGCAAAGCTGGTGCTTTAAGCCCTTACTGGGTCACTATGAGTTGGAACTGACTCAGTGGCACTAACAACAACAACAACAACAAAAACGCTTAGCATATAGTTGGTACTCAACAAATACACGCTAAATTAAGTAATGATCCTTTAAACATCCAGGTATTTCAATAACTTGGTTTGTTCTCTTCTGTTACTTCTTTCCTTCTTTCTCCAACTTTCAGTTGCAACCTTTCCATAACCTTACTCCCATGCTGCCATTTACTATCATTCCAATTTATTATCTTGGGTGGCACAGTGGCTAAGCATTCAGCCACTAACCAAAAAGTCAGCGGCTCAAATTTACCAGCCGCTTCAAGGAAGAAGATGTAGCAGTCTGGGTCCCTGGCAGTTTACAGTCTTGGAAACCCTAGAGGGGCAGTTATACTCTGTTTAATAAGAGTCGTTATGCGGGATGGGTTTAGGTTTTGTTTTGTTTTGTTTTAGTCCTACAATAGGCTAATCCTATCACACCCTCATTACTGTGTGGGGTGTGAGATAGGAATTCAGGTTCATTTATTCCCACACATCTATCCAATTTTCCCAGAAGCATTCTTTGAAAAGACTATGCTTTCCCTCACTACACACCTATGTTGTAAAACAGGTGACCATACATGTACACATTTGTGTCTGGACTTGACTATAAATTTATCTGTTTGTGAACCTTATGCCACTTTGTGCCAATAACACACTGTTTTAATTACTTTAGCTTTTCAATAGGTCTTGACACCTGAGATGAAATCCTCTAACTTTATTGGTGCTTTTCTTCTTTCAAGATTGCTTGTACTATTCTTCACCATTTGTATTTTCATAGACATTTAAGAATCAGTATTTAACTCATACACACATACACACATACATGCTGCTAAGATTTCTATTGGAACTGCATTGAATCTATACTTACTACTATAATACTTATTTGGGGGAAAACTGACATTTTTATTAAGACTTGCAATTCATAATTTCTATCCATTTTATTGAAGTCTTACTGAATTTCTCTCAGCAGTATTTTTTAAGTTTTCTATATTGAAGTCTTATACATTTTCCGTTCCATTTATTCTAAGGCTGTTATAAAAATTTACAAAAACTTTAATTTTGTTCATTGGTACTATATATATGTTTGATTGCTGTACATTGACCTCTTATCCAGCACCCTTGCTAAATTAATTCATTATCTCATTTATTTGTGAATTCTAATTAACTTATCTGTATTCTTTTATTTGCATTACATATCCATGTGAATAACATATAATAGTTTTATCTTTCGTTCAAATCCCTAAAATGTTCATTTCTTTCTCTTGCCTTATTGGAATTGGTCAGGATATCTATTATGTTGAGTAAAAGTAATAATAGTAGATATCTTCATCTCATTCCAGATACTAAAGGAAAAGATTTAACTAGTAGGCATGATGTTACTTTATCTTTTATCAGATAAAGGGGGTTCCCTTGAGTACTGGTATGGCACTGTAGGATAAACACTGGACTGGTAACCAGAAGGCTGGTGGTTTCCGCCCACCAACTGCCTTTGGAAACCCTTACAGGGTTGCGATGAGGCAACTGACCTGATAGCATTGATCCATAATTCTGCATCAAAGTCATTACCAAATTTTGGTAGCAATGTTTTACTACCTAATGAAACAAGTTTGAAAATGAGGTCTCTTTTTCTGCTCTCTGGAATTTGTAAAGACAGCAGTTATTTGTTCTTCAAATGTTTAGAAGAATTTACTAGAAAAGCCATTTACGCCTAGAGCTTATTTTGTGGGAAAGTTTTAACTTTTTCATTAAATATATTAAATAATATAGAACTATTCAAATTTTCTATTGCTTTTTAGAATTTTGCTAAATTGTGTTTCTCTGAGAGTTTATTCATTTCATCTAAATTTATACTGCAATAAAAATGTATATACTACTACTTCATTGTGTTTTAATGTTTTTGAGATCTATAATAATAGCCCCTTTTGCATTCTTGCTGTTGATTATTTTTGTGTATGCCTTCTAGCTTATATTTTTAAACCAACTACTAGGACTTATATATTTTATGAATCTTTACAGAATGAATTTTTAGCTCTACTGGATTTATTGTGACAGCTTTCAATTTTATTGGTTTCTTCTCTTACCTTTTATTATCTCATTCCTTTTATTTCTAATTGAACTTCCAGTGTGATGCTGCAGATCAGCACTGGACTGTGAACCAGTTCAAACCTACCAGCTGCTCTTCAGAAACCCTATACAGGGTCACTATGAGGCAGAACTGACTCCATGGCACTTAACAACAACAATTTCTAATTCCCCTTTTTATTTCTCCTTTGACTAGTTGTTTATTAGACACAATGCTTTATTTTCTAACTTCTGGGGATTTTCTAATTATTTTTTCATTATTGATTCCTACTTCAATTCCACTGTGGTCAGAAAATATACTCTGTATGATTTTAATCCTTTACTTAATATCATTGTTGTTGTTGTTGTTGTTATGTGCCATGGAGTCGGTCCCGACTCATAGTGACCCTGTACAGGGTTTCCGAGGCTGTAAATCTTAACAGGAGCAGAAAGCCTCATCTTTCTCCTGAGGAGCAGCTGGTAGTTTCGAACTGCTATCCTTGCGGTTCACAGCCTGATTCGTAACCACTACGCTACCAGAGCTCCTTATTTAATATCATAGTATATGATATTTCTGATAAAGGTTCCATGTACACTTGAAAAGAATATAAATATATGCAGGGCATCATTTTCTATGTGTGGCAGGGGTACTCTATTAATCAGGTTGCTAAACTCTTAAAGGTTGTCACCAAATTTTTGTTTACCTGTTCTGTCAATTACTGATACATTTAAGAGCGATATGTGATTGTGAATATGGCCATTGGTGTTTTTAAGTGCTGCTGAGTCCGTTCTGACTCACAGCAACCCCATTTTAGGATTTCTAAAGCTCTAAATCCTTTTTTTTTTTAAGTTTTTATTGTGAGTTGAGTGAAAGTTTATAGGACAGTTCATCAGTTTTACATTTAACAAATCATATACCTTACTTTATTACAATGATTATAATCCTATCCATGTACCATCAGATAATAGTATTTCTCTGTTCACTTTAGCTCTTTTCTTTTTAAAAAACACTCAGGCATATATAATAATTATACCACCAAAGGGCACAATCTGCAAGTCTGCCTCCTGGCTGCCAGCTCTTAGTCCCTTTCTTCCCATGAATCTAGAATCCTCAGCTGCTCCCTCTCTCCATGTTCCCATCTCTGCCTCCATCTCTGGTGTCACTGCTTCTCTGGACTCAGGTGTCCCCAGGTCTCACCTCACTTTGGAACAACCAGCCCTTCCTCTTCTCTCTCTCACATCCAGATCAACAGGAGTCTATAGAACATGGTTGAACTCTGCAGCCTATTTCTTCATTGCTGCCTTTCCCCCTCTTCCACTCACCAGTAGACCAACATGGACACCAGCAAGATTACAAGCCTGCTCATGTGTTCCCTTTGAGTTTTAGTCTTAGAGGGGGGTTTGTCCTGAAGGGACTTGATTGCTTGCCTTGATGGCTTCCTGGCAAACAGCTTGCTTATTCTTGTAGTAGCCAGTCATACTGCCATGAAGCTGTAAATCTGTGCAGGAGCAGAAAACCTCCTATTTCTCCCATGGAGGGGCTGGTAGGCTCAAACTGCTGGCCTTGTGGTTCTCAGTCCAGTACTTATGAAGCCACCACACTCCCAAATATGGTATTTTTGTTGTTGTTTTTAAGTGCCATCAAGTTAGTTCCAACCCATAGCGACCCTGTATAGGGTTTCTGAGGAGCATCTGGTGAGCTCGAACCGCCGATTTTGCAATTCAAATGGCTTTGCAATCTGGCGCATTAATCCACAACACCACACCAAAACTCCAAATATCTCTTATGAAGTCTGTGGAGATTTGCTTCGTATATAATTCTATAATGCTGTTTGTTACTGTTAAGTGCCGTCAAGTTGGTTCAGACTCATACCAACCCAGTACAGGGTTTCCTAGGAGTGAATGGTGAGCTTGCATGGTTCAAACCGACTTTGCAGTCCAGCACATTAACACACAGCAGGACCCCATAATGAGGTTTACACACATTTAATACCGTTAGATTGGCCTACTCAGTTGGCTTTTTTATTATTATGAAGTGACTCTATTTCTAGCAATGCTTCTTGTCTTCATGTTTTCTTTGGTATCAATTCAGTAACATCAGCTTTCTTTTGCTTTGTATTTACTTGGCATTTTTTTCTATCCTTTTACTTTCACACTTTGTTGTTTTTGTTGTTGTTAGGTGCTATCGAGTCGGTACCAATTTAAAACAACCCTATGCACAACAGAACGAAACTGCCTGGTCCTGGACCAACCTTACAATCATTGTTATGTGTGAGCCCATTGCTGCTGCCACTGTGCCAATCCACGTAGCTGGACGTCATTCACACTCTATGTGTCCCTGTTTAAAGGAGCATAGTCTTGGTGTGGTGCTGTGGGATAAAACACTAAACCGAAAGGTTAATTTGAACCACAAGGCTTGTACTCACCAAGCGCTCTTTGGAAACCCTATACAGCATCACTATGCGTCAGAACAGACTCGATGGCACTTAACATAACACCAATAACAATAGGAGGGGGTGTCAAAAAGTTCGAGGAAAAATTCCATTATCTCTAATTTCATTTTTCCATGAACTTTTTGAAGCTCCCTTGTTTAAGTTTCATCTCTTGAATGCAACATACACTTGAGTTATTTTTATCTTCCAGTTGTACTGTCTTTTTAATTGAAATATTTAGTCCATTAACATTTATGGAATTACTGATGTAACCTGATGTCATCTTCTATTACGCTATTGTTTTCTGTTTGTTCCATATAGTCTTTGTTCCTACAGGTCTACTTTCTTATCTACTTTTGAGATAGTCAAATGTATAGTTATTCAATATACCCCTCCACTGGCTTATTAATTATATATTTTCCTTTGTATTTTATTGCCTACCTAGATATTTCAAGGGGCCTGATGGTGCAGTAGGTTAAGTGTTGGGCTGCTAACCGAAAGCTTGGAGGTTTGAACCCAGCAGCTGCTCCAAGGGAGAAAGATGAAGCAGTCCTATAGGACTGCATTGTCCTATAGGGTTGCTATGAGTCTGAATGGACCCAACAGCAGTGGTTTTTTGTTTCTGGTTCTAGGTATTTCAAAACGCATCCTTGACTTTTAAATTTTTATTTGTACCTGCAAGGACCTTAAAATAATTTATTATCTCCATCCCTCAATTCTTACACTGTGTTGTGAAGCTTTTTAACTTTAGACAGACAGGCAGACAGATGATTGATAGATAGATAGATAGATAGATAGATAGATAGATAGATAGATAGATAGATAGATAGACAAATGCCTTTGAGTCACTCGCAGTGATTTTATGAACAGAACAAAATGTTGCCTGGCTCCGTATTATCCTTACAATTGCCAGCATGTTTTAATCCATTGCTATGTCTTCTGCGTGGTACCAGTGCATCTCCTGATGCATCTCATTGGGGTTTCACTCACTTTCACTGGCCTTCTACTAAATATCATGTTCTGTTTCAGCAATTGATCCTTCCTTATGACGTCTCCCAAGCAAGCAAGTTAAGCAGGGTTCTGTTGTGATCCACAGGTTGTCTTCCCTTAGTCTGGAAGCCCCACTGAAAACTTTCCACCATGGGTAACCCTTCTGGTGTTAGAAATACCAATGGTATAGCTTCCAGCATCACAGCAACACTCAAGTCACACTGCTATAAGAACTGACAGATGGGTGGTGGATTTTAACTCTGAATCATATAAATTCCACAAGAAATTATTGTTATTGTTTTATCCAGTCAATATTAATTTCTATTTATCTGTTCCTTTGCCTTTCCTTCATTGTTTGTTTCCATCTGGGATCAATTTTCTCCTGTTTCTTTCAATACAGGTCTGTTAACAAAGAATTCTCACAGCTTTCATGAGCCTGAAAAGATTTTATTTCTTGCTTTCCAAAGAACTATTCACTTGGTATAAATTTACAAACAGTTATCCTCTTTCATTACTTCAAATACATTTTTCATTGTCTCTGATCTACACTGTTTTCTTTGAAATTTTAGTTTTATTGATGCTCCTTTGAAGATAATGGGTCTTTTTCCCTTCTCTGGCTCTTTTAAAGATTTTCTGTGTCTTTGTTTTTCAGCATTGTGACAATATCATGCCTAGCTGGATTTTTCTTTCTGTTTATCCATTTGATATTCAATAAACTTCTTCAAATCCCCAGTTTGAGGGCCTTCGCCAACTTTAGATAATTCCTAGGCAACATGTCTTCAATTGCTTCTATTCCATTGTTCTTCCTCTCTCATTCTGGAACTCTATTATATATATGTTAGGTCATTTTCACATTTTCTTATATGTCTGCTACAGTCTTTTCTATACATCTTTTTTTTCCCATCCTTCTTTCTCTTTGTGTTTTGATTTGGCTATTTTCTAGTGTTCCCTTCTAGTTCACAAATTCTGTCAATTTCTGTAACTTGCTATTTAACGCATCCTTAATTTCAGTTATTGTACTTGGAAGGTTCCTTTTGAGTCTCTCTTCCAAAGTTAATTTTCTAATGAAAACGTTCTCTTTTTACCTATTTTCTTACACATATTAATTATGTTGTTGTTAAGTGAAACTGAGCCACTTTCAACTCATAGCAACCCTATGTACAACAGAATGAAACACTGTTATAGCTACCATAAATCCGTTCCTGATGATTCCGCTCTCAGGACCCTATATGGTTCTATTAGTAGTCTGCCTTCTCTCTTACTTTTTGGTTATTTGATCCAATCTCCTGGTGTAATTTCTTACTGAGTGACAAACACTGTATAGAAAAAATATAGAAAGTCTAGTTTGGTCATTTTCTTCTGGCAAGGAGTATTTAATTCTCTTCTGGCAGGGAGAGTCCAGACAGGCAGTAATGATCTAAGCATGAACAAAGATAGTTTCAGGCTTAAGTTGGATTTGTGAGAACTGGTGGTTATTTCTAATTTCCAGAGCATAGACCTTTACGAGTCTCAACTAAAGATGGCAACATTTATCAGGGATTCCCCTTCTCAGAAATCGTAAACTTCAGTTTTTGTCTCCCAGATCCTGTGAGAATATCACAAGTACTGGCCCACCACTCTCTGCTGAATTCCCTGACATACACAGTAGCAAGTTTCCGGTGTGGAAAACACAGCACTGAATGCAGGGCTCACTTCAATGTGTTTCTCTTCTTTTCAGGAGTTGAGCCCTTCAAGTCTTAGCTGTCTCAGTTGCTCCCTAATCAGCAGAGGAGATTGTTGGTATTTTCCAATCCATCATTTACAGTTATCGTGGCAAGAGGGTTTGACGATAAAAACTGTCCCATCAGAGAAGGAAGCACAGTGCCCCGTACATAATCTTTTGTAACATATTTTCTCATAACACAGGGACAGTTTTCACGGTGTTACAGACTTCTCAGCAGTATCTATCATTTTAATACCTTTGATACATTATAGAAAATTGCCTCCAAAAGGATTGTACCAATTTGTTACAAACTTTTTTCTCTTTATTCTTTGTCAACACTTAGGTATTACCATTTTTCAAAACCTTACCTACTCTTTAGTTTAACTTATCTCACTGCTGGTTGAGTATGCATTTCTTTTACTACTCCTATAACACAAAATTCATTCATCTATTTGCTGGCAGCCAAGTTATTTTCTGTCATAAATTAGCTCCTATATCCTCTGGGACATCTGCCCTTGGATCACTTCCTTGCTCTTCCTGTGCTGTTCGCTGTCACAGGGGTGCTAATCATTGAACTACCATTTCCCAGGCTCTCACGTCAGGTAGGGTTCAGCTTTAAAAACAACAACACGGCACTGCTGGAAGAAGGAAGGGCCGAGGATAAGAAAGAGAAGCATTTATTTCCACACCTCTCTCAGCCTGGAGCAGAGCTTGGACAGCAGCTGTATCTTCTCTGAGGCTCTAATTCCTGCTAAGCAGGCCAGCTATGATTCCAGCTCTCTAGGCTTCAAAAATACTTGAAACCTTTGTATCTCCAATTTAGGCGCAATACTAGTATCGTACTGTGGTATCTCCACCTGGCCTCATTGTTTCCTTGTTAGTTAGGTTTTTGGCTCTTCTAGCACTCATGTAACTAATTCCCTGCATAACATCCTTTCTGTTTTAAATACTCATAGTCATTTTTGTTATTTCTGATTGGATCTCAACTCTTACATGACCCCTTCCCAGTTTTAATTGGTGGTGGTGGTTATGTGCCATGGAGTCAGTTCCAATTCATAGCGACCCTGAATAAGTTTCCGAGGCTGTACATTTCTATGGGAACAGAAAGCCTCATCTTTCTCCTGCGGAATACCTGGTAGTTTCAAACTGCTGAACAAGAGATTAGCAGCCGATTTGTAACCACTACACTACTAGAGCTCCTCATTTTTAAATCAGGAATATTTAATTTTGCTGACCAAATTAGAAAACAGTTTATGTATTAGGGATAGTAAATATCTATCATATGCTATACAATTTTCTTTTCCTATAGTTGGCCAGGCACTTTTTTTCTTTTTTTTTTTTACTACTCCCAGTGCCTTTCTTTGCTTTCTTCACTTTTTGCTGACCTTCCTCTTATTGTAGATTGCCTTCCCCTTCACCCTAGTTAACATGTGTCTAATCTCGGTTTAATATACTGGACTCCAAAGTCAGTTTGAACTGCACGGTAAGCAGTTTAAGCTCACCAGTCATTTCTTGGGAACCCTATACAGGGTCACTGTGGGTCTGAACCAACTCAACAGCACTTAACAACAAATTCTAGTTGGAGTCTTAGTGTGGGATAAAGCACTGGACCGCAAGGTCAGTTTGAACCACAGGGTAAGCAGTTCAAACTCATCAACCGCTCGTTGGAAACCCTACACAGAGTCACTAGGAGTCGGAATCAACTTGACAGCACTTAACAACAACACCCTCTAGTTAATAATTTGCCCTCCCTTTCCATTCCACCCCTGATAAATATCAACGAATGTTTCTTCTTGTGTGAAAACCTTTTTGTAATAGTGGCACCACACCATACTGTCCTTTTATGACTGACTTATTTCACTCAGCATAACACCCTCCAGTTCATCTATGTTATGAGATATTTTGTAGATTTATTGTTGTTATTCTTTAACATTGTGTAGTATTCCATTGTGTTCATGTGTTTATCCATTTAGGTTTTTTCCATCTTTTCCCTATTGTGAAGGGTGCTGCAGTGAACACTGTTGTTAGCTGCCGTCAAGTCAGTTCCGACTCATAGCGACCCTATCCAGTGTTTCCAAGGAGCTGCTGGTGAGTTTGAACTGGCGACCTTGTGGTTCAAACCAACCATGTGGTCGGGTGCTTACCCTACAGCACCACACCAGGACTCCAATGAACATAAATCTATTTGTGTTGCAGTTATATACCAGGTAATGAGATTGCTGAATCATATTTTATTTCTAGTTTCAACTTCTTAAGGAAGAGTCATACTGTTTTCCACAGTGATTGCACCATTTTACAACCTCACGAGTAGTGTATGAAGCTTCCGGTCTCTCCACACCCTCACCAGTGTTTCTTATTTTCTGCTTCACAAACTCTGATATTAATACTTGGGTGATATGATACCTTAATGTTGTTTTGATTTGTATCTCTCTACTGGTTAATGATCATAAGCATTTCTTCATATGTTTGTTGGCTGCCTGAATATCTTCCCTGGTGAAGTATCTATTCATGTCCTCCTCGGGCCAATTTTGTTATTGAAGTGTTAAAGTTTTCTACCATTTTACAGATTAGCCTCTTGTTTAATATGTCACTGCCAAAAAATTTTCCCAGACTAATTTTGTCATATTCATAGACTAATATAACTTATAGAAATATAATTTTTAAGTACAATCCATTAAAATTATCTTATATTTTTCTTTGCTTTTATTCCTATTCTTATAATAGTTGTTAAGTGCCATCGAATTGGTCCAAACTCATAACAACGCAGTATAGGGCTTCCGAGGAGCAGCTCATGGGTTTGTACTGCTGACCTTGTAGTTCACAGTCCAGTGCTGATTCTATAGCGACACACCAGAGGCTCATTCCCAACCTAATACCAAAGAAATAACCACCCGTACTATCTATGCACTTTCAATCTCTATAATCCATTTTGAATTTATCTTGGCTATAACATAAAACAGGTAACTATTTTCTCTCAATTTTCTAGTTGACATTTTAAATGTGTATCTAATAGAATAAATGCCTTTCTGTTTTTATTTTTCCCTCTCTACCATGTATTTAAGGAGCTCTGGTAGCGTAGTGGTTACGAATAGGGCTGCTAACCTCAAGGTCAGCCGTTCGAAACTACCAGCTGTTCCATGGGAGAAAGATGAGGCTTTCTGCTCCCAATAAGATTTACAGCCTCGGAAACCCTGTACAGGGTTGCTATGAGTCAGAACCAACTCCACAGTACATAACAACAACAACAACAATCATGTATTTATTTCCTTGAAACATGCAAATGCCATAGCCCAATCATATTTCAATTATAAAGTACCCTAAATTTTTCTCAAAAACTTTTTCTTTTGTATATCATCAATCTCTCTATGTTTTGCCTATATTTTCTTTAAAATTTTGTAATATAACTTTGATATGTGCAAAATAATCCCATACTAAACTGTCTTTTGGAGTTCTGTTCAAACTTCATAAATTATAACATGTTGCTGCTGTTGTTACGTGCCATCAAGTCGGTTCTAAAATCTACCACCCAGTCCAAGAATGGGAGCATTAACAATGACCTGCACTCCATCATGCCCTCACCGTCTATATGACAATCATGATACTGAATTGTGTGTGTATCCGTTCCTTGATCTTTAAAATGAAATTTTGTTGTTGTTGTTGTTAAGTGCCATCGAGTCGGGTCCGACCCATAGCGACCCTGTACAGGGTTTCCGAGGGTGTAAATCTTTACGGGAGTAGAAA
>NW_006408795.1:1472894-1511843 GCF_000296735.1 Chrysochloris asiatica
TATCTCTGGGAAAAAAGTCTAGTGATGTGCTTCTGAAGAAAAGTCACTGTAAACCCTAAAGAACACAGTTCTATTCTGACTCATATGGGCTCCCCATGAGTTGGAAATGACTCCACAGTGTTGCTGTTGTTAAGTGCCATTGAGTTGGTTTCAATTCATAGTGCCTCTGTATCGGATTTACAAGGAGCTGCTGGTGTGTTTGAACCACAGACTTTAGTCAGCAGTCCAGTGCATACCTACAGCACCACACCTAATCTCAATGATTTGCATGTAGTCTTGCCAATTTTACAGGATGTATGTATAGTGTAGTGGCTACGAATTGGGCTGCGAACCTTAAGGTCAGCAGTTCGAAACTACCAGCCGCTCCACGGGAGAAAGATGAGGCTTTCTACTCTCGTAAAGATTTACACCCTCGGAAACCCTGTACAGGGTCGCTATGGGTCGGAACCGACTCGACGGCACTTACAACAACAACATGTATATTCAATAGTATACATTGTATTAACTGGAGTTCTGATGAGGCGCTGTAGGCTAACCAAAAGGTCGGCAGTTCAAACACACTAACAGTTCCTCGGAAACCCTATACAAGGCTGCTACGAGTCAAAACCAACTCAATGACACTTAACAACAACAACAAACAACATGCTTAAGAGCATTGTCACATAAGCACCGTAGGATAAGCACTGGACTACTAACTGAAAGGGTGGTGGATCACACCCACCAGACATTCTTCCAAAACCCTATTTAGAATCACTGTGAGTATGAACTGACTCAACAGCACTTAAAACAACAACAAAACAACATGCTTGGCGCTGGACAATAAACACTGGACTGCTAACCACAAGGTCAGTGGTTTGAGACCACTATCCATCCACTCCTTGGGAGAAAGATGAGGCTATATTAACCGCAGTTCAAAGCTTAAGGCTTTTGAGCCTGGGTTCAATTCTCAGCTCTGGCTGACCTGGGTTCAAAGCACAATTCTCCCATGAACTAGATGTTGACCTGGACTCTCAATTTCCCCACTTATAAATGGAGTTGTAGGAATTAAAGCTGTAACTCACGTAGAGCACAGTGCCTAATGACACATAATACAAATACGCACTTATTATTAACACTGTGAATTTCTTCAGCATCCTCAAATGAAGACAGACATAACAATGTTCAATTGCAGAGCTATTTTAGAAATTAAACTCTACTAGCTGCACCAAAATGAGAACGACATCACATTGAGGTTTATGTCATAGCACATAGGTTTGCTCACTCGTTAGATAGGCAATTTCTGGCCCACCAGTTTAGCGACTGCATGATTGTAACTCTTGGTTCAATAAAGGTATGTCACGGAAAAATGTTACTGAACTATCAATTTAACAATAAATATGAAATGTCAAGCATCAAATATACAGCAGCACACTCATTTGCACTTTTAACATACTACCTAAGCACAGAGAAATGAAATGCATATTTCTAAAACATACCTAAACATTCAATTATGAAAATAAAATGAAAAGTAATATTTTCTAAAAAGCATATTAATATAATATTAAAACTGCACAAAAGCCTTGGCAAATTCCCCAATACACCTACTTTTGCTTAAGTGCCTGACTTCTACTTTTTTGACGGTGTGAGGCGGTTACAAAATCCATGAAAATTCCACAAGCAGGAGTTCTGGAAGGGGAATTGTTTGAATCTGTACAAAATAAAAATGTTATTTCTGTGAAATGTTGAAATATTTCTTTCAAACAAAAACTCAAGAGTAATGTAGCTACAAGCATACACAAGAACTAAAACAAAAAATATGGTTACTAGGGTTCCAATTCAGACAGACACTGGTTTACTCAAACAAAATGTGTTGAAACATGTCTCTGGATCAGTAGGTGGCTACAGAAAAATTTTCTCATTAATACATTTGTCTTAGTCTCATAAGGCTGCCTTCAAAAAAAAAAAAAAAGTCCAATATCAAAACAATGGCTTTTGAGGGAATCTGCCGGGCCAGTTCAATTCAAGGCAGAGGACAGCTCCAAAGATTATGGTAGCTGGTTTTTGGGATTTCAAAGAACTCATCTGGATCATTTTCTCAGAGGACACAGGATGTCCATGACGTGTATTATAGTCTAATTTTAAGAAAACTGAAAACCGCACTGGTGAGAAAAGAGCCAGGAAAACTGCACCGAGAATTTTTTTTTCTCTCTCTCACAAGAATGTAGTAGTCCATTATTCCAGGGCAGTAAGGGCTGTCCCATGAGAATTTCATTCGGAAACCTTACCCCAGCCAAGGAACTCTGGTAGCATAGTGGTTACAAATTGGGCTGCTAACCTCAAGGTCAGCAGTTCGAAACTACCAGCTGTTTCGCGGAAGAAAGATGAGGCTTTCTGCTCCCATAAAGATTTATAGCCTCGGAAACCCTGTACAGGGTCACTATGAGTCGGAACTGATTCCATGGTAATTCACAACAACAACCCCAGCCACCGTACAGTGCTAGGTTTTTCCCTTCAGACTTCTTTTTGCTCTCTAGACTCAGAAAATATTTAAAGGGAACACGATTTAAGTCCCTTGAAGATGCCAATACTACTGTTTTGACATGGTGTAAATTGAAGAGTGAAGAATTCTTTGAGGAAATATTAGAAAGATGGAAATATCACCTTCAGAAGTACATAGACTAGATGGAGGATATGTCCAGAAACAATAGCTTAATATTTTGACAATTTTGTTTAATAAAGGTTTGTATAATTTTGTAGCAATACTTTTTGACTGAGCCCATGTAGCAATTATACTCTTTAACTCTTTACTGGAAACAAATGATAACAAAGTTTAAAAATCTTCTACACTCATGTAAGATGCAGGTTTCTGCTAATTTTATTTAAAACTTTCAGGTAATAGAGCAAATATTTACTGATTATCTATTGCTTATGCTGGACTGCAAAGTCAATATGAACCACAGAGTTGGCAGTTCAAGTGCACCAACCTCTCCTCAAAAACCCTATACAGGGATGCTATGAGTTGGATCCAACTTGACAGTACTTAACAACAACAACACTATTAGGAGCCCTGGTGTGGCACTGTAGGACAGCACTTGACCACAAGGTTGGTTTGAACTGCAAGGTCGGCGGTTCAAACTCACCAGCTGCCCCTAGGAAACCCTATATAGGATCACTATGGGTCTGAACAAACTCAATGGCACTTAACAACAAAATAACATTAAGAGTTTTAGAAATATCTAGGAATACATCCCTAGCTCCATCTCCAAAAAAAGATTACATCCTAAAAAGAGAATTGAGACATGAGTATACAAAATATCTAAAAAGTAGAAACAAGTGTAAATTAATATTAAACATATTATAAAATATATCAAAAGAGTACAGATCATAAGCTTATCAGAAGACTTGAAAGTTTCCAAATACATCATTAGATTGACAACTAATTATATCTGACTGACTTAAGCCTCCCGTGAACAATTCTATCCACTGTATCTTCAGACTACACTGAAGGGTATTCTCCTGACTTTGTTCCTCAACTCAGCACTTGTGTGATTTCCTACATGTATTTATTTACCCATATAATTATTTGTTTATATAGTTTTCAATTGCATCTTTATCTTGTCATTTCTTTGGAACTTCTATTCAAACTTAACAAAAGCAGAAAATGCAATCCTACCATCTTACCAGGGCCCTGGTGTGGCACTGCAGGGTAAGCGCTGGACTGCTAACCACAAGGTTAGTAGTTAAAATCCACCAGCCGCTCTCAAAAACCCAATACAAGTCACTATGAGTTGGAACTGACTCTAAGGCACATAACAACAACCATCTTAATGTGTTCACAAATCTTTTATACCCTCCGAACTTGTTCACATATCTCCTCTCATGTGAGCCTCACAACAAATGCACAAAGCAAATGCAGCAGAGAAGTGCTGTACAATGGAAAGTATGTAAGGGGAGCTGAGTTCAGGTCCCAAAACTGCTGATTCCTTGCCTTATGACTTAACAAGTTCTTTTATCTCCACACCTCCTTTTTTCATTTGATGAAATATCTTCCCTACAGTATTATTATGAATATTAAACCAGGTCATGTACTTGAAAAGTCTTCTATTAACTTTAAATGGAATGCTGGTGGAGCTGTAGGATAAGCACTGGACCACTAACTACAAGGTCAGCAGTTCAAATCCACCAGCAGTTCCATGGGAGAAAGATGAGGCCTTCTATTCCCATAAAGATTACAATCTCGGAAGCCCTAGACAGGGTCGCCAGGAGTCGGACCCAACTTGACGGCACCTAACAGCAACAACTGCAAACTACCAAGTCACTCTTAAGAGATATTATTGTTCCAGCATTAAAAATGAGGGAACCGCCCCCATCCCCACCCCAAAAAAAAAGCTAAAGAGGATAGAGAGAAACACTGTTAACTGATGATGTATGGAGGGGATTATAATCAATTTAATGAAACAAGTCATATGAATGGTTGAATGTGAAACTGATGATGTGCCCTGTAAACTTTCACTCAATCCACAATAAAAACCTTAAAAAAAAATGAGGGAACCGGTAAGCTTATTTAATTCTGTGCCAAGAGTCAGTGCTCAATAAATACTATCGACTGACCAAGTAAACAATTTACCTTTGAGAGTGTATGAACTCTTTCAAACACCATGGTGTAACTTTAGCGCACTGGAAAAAGTTATTATCAAATGGTTTCCTATGGCCCTGGAGAAGGATAAGGAGTGCAATTTATAACCAAATAGCTTAATCATTAAAGAAAGCAAGCATTTTATACTAAATAAGAGTATTATGCTTAGAGGCGTCAGGCAGGATAAAGAATATGAATACTCTCTCTGTGGCCTACTAGACGACAGGGTGGTAATAATCATCATTTTTAGCATCTACTGGTGCTTAGCATACGCCTGGCACGCTCTTAAGCGCTTTACACATATTAACTTATTTAACTAAGCCTCACAGCAACCCTAAGGAAAACCTTATACTTATTATACATATAAGAAAACTGAGGCACAGAGATGTTAACTAAATTCCCCAGGTCACACAGCCAACAAGTGATAGAGCCAGGATTTGAAAAACAGTCTGAGTCCCGAGTCAGTCAATACTATGAAACACTACTCTGTGTTAGCCTAGTCTAGCTCAACGCTAAGGAGAGCAGAGCGATGTACAACAGAGAGAGTTGTTGTTGTGAAGGGCCATTAAGTCAATTCTGACCCATAGCGACCCAGTATAGGGTTTCCAAGGAGCAGCTGGTGAGCTTGAACCACCAACCTTGCAGTTCAAATGACTTTGCAGTCTGACGCATTAGCCCACAGGGCCACAACAGGACTCCAAGCCGAGTGAATAATTGCATCAAATTAAAATATACCCAAAAGTATTATCTTAGGTCTGGGGTTGTAAATTCTAATCTTGTGAATCTTGCTATTAAGGATACATTGAGGTTCTTAAGTGCCATTGTGTCAATTCCGACTCATAGCCACCCTGTTATAGGGTTTCCAAGGAGCAGCTGGCAGGTTTGAACCACCAACCTTTTAGTTAGCAGTCCAGTGCTTAGCTTACAGCAACATACCAAGGATATGCATCTTGGCAAAGAAAAATGTTGGAACTGAATAATGAAAACAGGTTATTCAGAGATATGCTAAGAAAACTGAGAACTTAAAGCAACTTTTTACAAATTTCTCAGCAGCTAAAGAACAGGCAAGCTTCAAATGCTGTCATGTCAATCCTATTTGTTGGAGGTAATGAGAACCTCCCTGTGTACTTTGCTACTAAGTAGTGAAAAATCACTGAAACCAGTTGAAGAATCTCAGCCAGCAAATACAGACAAAAGAAGTGTGGATCCTTACTAGATGCTACCATCCCGGACAGGTATCCTGGCTTAAAAGACATTTTCTTAGCTTTAAATTTGAAGAGCAATCCATAGGTCAACACTTCCCACCAAAGTTTTACTACCTCTGTAGCAGAAACAAAATATGATGATGATAAACATTCAGTTTTATTATTATATAAATTAGTAACTGTGATCACTAGTAATAATTGACATAATTATTCATGACTGACATTCTACTAGATGGTTTATTTTAACATAGAATATTTTTTAATATTTTTCATATTGTAGCTATTTTATCTCTAGTGCTAACTTTTTTATGCTAATTTTTTACCAAACTGTCATAGTTCTCCCTTTAGGTGATTTAAAAAGATTTAGTCCTATTTTTACAAGTACCTTCACTGTATCCATATGCAAAGATTTTTTTGAAGCAATATATTTCTAATTTCATAGAGAAAATCACTGGCAAAGAAGGATGTCGTTAGAGGCATTCATTGTAAAACACACTGTTAGCTATATTTTCAATCTTTAGGAAAATGCTGTCCCAAGGTGTACTTTTAACATGTCACAAGACGAGCTCTTACATGCTGCCTTTACGTTTCTAACCCTCCTCTGGCTGCCAACAATGGCTATTCCTTTATGGAAACTCAACAATGGTCCACTCACAGTGTGAGAGAGAGACTGATAATACAAGCGAAAATGAACATTAGTGAGCATTGATGATAGCCTATGTAAGTCCTCCTAGGTCTTGGTGGTCCAGAAGTTAAGTGCTCAGCTGCTAAACAAAGATTGGTGGTTTGAACCCACACAGCAGCCCCATGGGAGAAAGACTTGACAACCTGCTCTGTAAAGCTGAGAGCCAAGAAACTCAATGGGGCAGCTCTGCTGTATCACATGGGATCGCTATGAATTGAAATCCATCAAATGGCACAAATAACTAACACAACAATAACACACACTTTTAGTACTCTTAGGAACTGATCATAAAAGCTAAATACAACTTGTTTTCATATGCAAAATAATCCTTAACATACCAACAATAAATATTTACTTAGTGACTTGTATGTGTTAGACACAAAGCATAACCATGAATATATAAAACTCTCATTTATCCACCTGCTGAATTAGAGCGAGTCTGTCTGCAGAGAAGGTCTCCAAGGTCTTAGTGCCCACAGTTTCATAAGAGCACAGACAAATGATTAATATTTAGTTATATACCTGTCCTTGGTTCCCCTTCATATTCCATTGGACCTTGCTTCTGAAGTCGTTTCAAAGACAATTCACCAATCCTTTCATTTTCTTCATTAATGGCTTTTTGAATTTCTTGTATCTCTTTTTTTCTGGCTGGAGGAAGTTCTTCAATTTTTTCTTTGGGTTCATGCTCATTACTGCTATCAATATCATCATCATCTCCATCACAAATCTCAAAATCATCTTCATAGTCCTGTAAAGAATAATAGTGTGTGCAGGATACTTTAAGATATATAGACTTTACATGTTAGTCACATAGTAGCTGGTGTGGCACTGTGGGTTAATGTGCTGGAATGCAAAGGCAGTTTGAACTGCAAGGTCGGTGGTTTAAGCTCACCAGCCGCTCCTTGGAAACCCTATGCAGTGTCATTATGGGTCAGAACCAAATCAACGGCACTTAACAACAACAACAACACATAGTACTAGACAAAATATTACAAAATTTGTAACCTAAAACAGGCAAAATGCTCATTTTTGAGTTTTACAGTACACTGGTTTTAATGTCTTTAAATTATAGATTTAGAAAAACTGCTCCATTTTTTTTTCCTCTAAAAATGAGCCACACAATAAAAATCACACTAACAGTTATTAGTAGCAATAATGAGCAAACATATTTCTGTTAAGAATGTGAGATTTTTTTATAAATGTGCATGTGTATATAAATGTACATAAGTACAGAGGGCTTTAAAATGTTCAAGGAAAAATTCTGTTATCTTTCAATTCCATTTTTCCACAGACTTTTTGAAGCCTCCTTGTATATTTATGTATGTATGTTTGAATGTAGTGCACTTAAATATGGGTGAAAACATCGATTCATTTAATGACATCACATTGTTAAGCGTGGGCAGAGGCACAGCACAGCAATCTTTTTGTAGGTAATAGTTGCACACAATCAAATAGATATTGAATATCAAAGGTAACAAAAAGAGAGAAAAAAGGCTTAGATTATTATACATAACCTGATTTTAGACTAAAAGATTTTTAAGCTGAGAAAAAATTAGTTTTATGCATACTTCAAAATCATCTTCAAAACTGGCTGCATATTCATCAGCTCCTGCATGTTCTAAATCAATGTCTTCCTTTTCAGTTTCCTGAAGGTAAAAATCAAACATGTAAGGAAAACATTTAAATATTAAATTGCACCTAGCAAATAAACAGTGTGGAAAGATGCATATATTTTTTTCTTAGATTCACATGTTGTTGCCAACGAAAAAAATTTTTAATGTATAAAACGTAACCTTATTCAAATTCTTACATTAAATTAAACTGAGTTTAATTTAAAACTTTGCTAATTAGAAGCATGATTTAAAAAAAAAATTGGTTAAAATAATATCCTTATTTTGGAAATGCTAACCACAAGGCCAATTGCAGAGAGTCATTGTACCAAAAGAAAATAGTTGATGTTCAACCATTTCAAGAGATACCATATGAACAAGAGCCAATGATACTCAGAGAGGAAGTCCAAAGTGCATTGAAAGAAATGGCAAAGAACAAGGCACCAGGAATTGATGGAATAAAAATTGAAATCTTTCAGGAAAGTGAGGCAGCACAGGAGGCAGTTATTCATCTTTGCCAACAAATTTGGAAGTCAACTGTCTGGCCGACTGATTGGAAGAGATCAATGTTTATGCCCATTCCAAAGAGAGGTGACCCAACGGAATGTGGAAATCATCGGATATCTCAAGCGAGCAAAGTTTTGCTAAAGGTAATACAGAAACGGCTACAATCATACATTGACAGAGAACTTCCAGAGGTTCAAGCTGGATTCAGAAGAGGCCGTGGAACGAGAGATATCATTGCTGATGTCCGATGGATCTTGGCTGAAAGCAGAGAATATCAGAAGGATGTTTACCTGTGCTTTATTGACTATGCAAAGGCTTTCGATTGTGTGGATCATGACAAGCTATGGACAACATTGAGAAGTATGAGTATTCCAGAACACTTACGTGTACTTCTGAGAAATCTGTACCTAGACCAAGAAGCAGTTGTTCGAACAGAACATGGGAACACTGAATGTTTTAAAATTGGGAAAGGTGTGAGACAGGGTTGTATTCTTCCACTATACTTATTCAACCTGTATGCTGAGCAAATAATACGAGAAGCTGGGTTCTATGAAGAAAAACGTGGCATCAGGATTAGAGGAAGACTCATTAACAACCTGCGATATGCAGATGATACAACCTTGATCACTGAAAGTGAAGAGGACTTGAAACATTTACTTATGAAGATAAACAGCACAGCCTTCGATATGGATTACATCTCAATGTCAAGAAAACAAAAATCCTCACCACTGGACCAATAAACAACATTCTTATCAATGGAGAAAAGATTGAAGTTGTCAAGGACTTCATTCTTCTTGGATCAACTATCAACACTCGCAGAAGTAGCAGTCAAGAGATCAGACGATGTATTGCACTGGGCAAATCTGCTGCACAGGAACTTTTTAAAGTATTGAAGAGCAGAGATGTCAGCTTGAGGACTAAGGTGCACCTGACCCAGGCCATTGTGTTTTCAATAGCCTCATATGGATGCGAAAGCTGGACAGTGAATAAGGAGGATCATAGAAGAATTGATGCCTTTGAGTTGTGGTGTTGGAGGAGAATACTGAAAGTGCCATGGACTACCAAAAGAACCAATAGATCTGTTTTGGAAGAAGTGCTGCCAGAGTGCTCCTTGGAGGCCAGAATGGCTAAGCTTCGTCTCTCCTACTTTGGACATATTGTCCGGAGGAAACAATCGTTGGAGAAGGATGTCATGCTGGGTAGGGTGGAGGGTCAGAGTAAAAGAGGAAGACCCCTAACGAGATGGATCAGCCAGGTGGCATCATTGATGGACTCAAGTGTGGCAGCGGTAGTGAGGTTGGCCCAGGATCGGACATTGTTTCGTTCTGCTGTGCATGGGGTCGCTATGAGTCGGTTCCGACTCAATGGCACCTGACAACAACCATAAGGCCAGTGGTTCAAACCCACCAGCCGCTCCTCGGACATGACAGAATCCAACTTGACAGCAATTAACAACATAATTCTTATGACGCAAAAACAAAAGTTACACAAAGAAGTTCCAAACTAGTAGCAATCTGTCCATACATTACATTTCTCATCCATGAATATATATTCCCCACTGGGTGATGTTCATCTGGTCTACACTGTTAAGGCCAGATATAAAGAATAGTATTCCAAAATAGAAATGCCAGTCCTGTCGGAACTACCAAATTTCACATGACTACATTTCAACTGGGGGGTCTTCTAGTTTAAAGATATTACTCATCCATGTCTTTTTCCTTTTTATTTCAGAGTAGAAACACTATGGAGTGGAGAACTACACAGACTTTGCAGACAGTTTTTCAAATCTTGGCTTTGCTGCTTACATCAGTGTGCTCTTGGCCTAATCACTTAATCATTCCGAGACTGAATTTTATCATTTATAATCTGGGGGTAAAAACAGAAGAATCCACTAAATCTGGTAGTTGCACAATGGCAGAGATGCTCAGTCTTGCCTTGGAGGTCTGGAAAAGGCTTTACAGCTAATCTGAAAGAAATGTTGGTGTGGACCTTAAAGGATGAGTAGGAACTTTTCCAGGAAAACAAAGGAAACACACAGGAAGGGTTTTTAGATTGAGAGGGTAACAGAAATGAAATATACAGTGGGAATACTCACACTTGCCCTCAATTTTGTTCCTTCACTTAGCCATCTGCTCTCTCATGAAATAGGATATAGCATCTGCAGATCACACAATCCAAAATAGTGGGGATGCTCCTAGGCTAGCTCCCCACCTGAGAATTCCACTCCAGCATATGTCCTCTGCTTCTCCCCTTGTCTCTATCTTCACTGTAATTTCCTCAGTCTAGGCATTCACTACTTCTATTGTGTTCCCTTACCTCTCACCCCTTTCAATTCACATAGAGTTCAAAGTAGCTCCCCATCAGCTACTGTTCACATTCCAAACACACCACACAGTACTTTAATCCTGGAGGTGATGGAAGACCAATAAACAGGACTGTGAAAGGGATAATTCAGGTAGGGATGGATTTGGGATATAGAAGGGGCAAGGCTAGAAAGCAGAACCTAATGAAGAGGCCACTGTAAGAATCCAAAAGTGAAAAGATGGTAATTCGGACTTAATGATAAGAAGGAAACTAGCCCCCAAGGTTTGCAGGTGTAAAAGCTAAGGAGCTATCAATGCTGTCCACCAACATGGGGATACAGGAAGGAAAGCAAAATCAGGGAAAGATCCGGAAGAGGACTAGTCAGTGTGGCTGAAGTACACTGAGCCTGGTAAGTAATACAAGAAGAGATGAACACACAGATGTAGATATTACAAAAGAGGTTCATCAGGTTTTTAATTTGGCCATTTACCAATTCAAAGTGCAACCTTTTAACCCTAGAATCTAGTAAAATTGAGTGAAGCAAACAATGCCATAAAAAAATTTTTTTTTAGAGTCATTATGCCACAGAGAAGTCTGATTGCTTCCTACACCAGGAGATTCAGTTCTGACCCTCTCGACACAAACTTCTTCTAGGAAAGACCTGCTGCAGTGAGAGACTTATTACTGATCATAATTGCTGCCGATATTACTGGGAGGAGGGGATACATTGAATGAATACTAGAAAAAGTTGCCCCATAGAAAGGTTCTTTTAGCACACTGTCAAACCAAACCATTCTGTTGTTCTGAATGACATACACTACAATGCATCACTACATGCAATGCCTGCTTACTAATAAGGAGAGAAGAAATAGACTACTGTGCAGGATTTTTAAACAACTAGGGCTGCGAACCTTAAGGTCAGCGGTTCAAAACTACCAGCTGCTCCGTGGGAGAAAGATGAGGCTTTCTACTCCCGTAAAGATTTACACCCTCGGAAACCCTATACAGGGTCGCTATGGGTCAGAACCGACTCGATGGCACTTAACAATAACAACAAGCAGCATCCCACTACTTGTTCATAATCAAACTCCCTGTCTTCATCATGCCCTAAGTGCAGCCAGGATTCAGAAAGAATTCATTCACTCAGCAAATATGGGCATAACATCTACTGTGCGGCAGGCACTCAGCACGGGGATGAGAATACAATGGAGTGGAGGACAGACACCTGGGCTTCCTTTGCAGAACTAGAACCAAACTAGGAGACGCAGTCAAAAACAATTCCAGGACAGTGCCGTAAGTAGAGAGCTCCATCCTTTCTTGCACAGTCGCTATGAATCAGAATCGGCATGAATCCACCTCTCCATCCTGTCATCAGTCACTATGTGGCTCTCTCTCTCTGCCCAGAGCTAGATCAGAGCTCACAAACTTCAAAGGATGCTGTGCTTCTGACTGTCAAATAGGCCAACACCAGTCATAAGTTTGAGGAGTCCATACAACATCCCAATCTTCTCATCTGGTGTTCAGCAATTTGGAGCAAGTTTCCCACTACCCCTTCAGGATGCCAACCACAAGCTTGGAAGCCCATACGACACCCTTACTTTCTGATCTGCTGGCTCCTACTATCTCTTTGGGTTTGATGATTCTCTGGAACAACTCACAGAATCCAGAGGTTAAATCACTTCTCCTGAGACTGGGTGATACCCGGCTCCTACGTGAGTCTGACTAGCCCCCATTAGCCAGCACAAATCCTCAGTGTGGCCTGGAAGTCCCAGAACAAGGCATCCCAGTAACTCCAGGATTTCTTTCTCAGGAGCCAAGGACAAAGGTCACCTTATTTAAGGTGAAACTAGATCCATCTCATAAACAGATTTTATGTACTAGATACTAAGGACTGAAGACCAGAATAGATGTGTGATGACATCAAGAACATCATACATGAAGAAAGCAAAAGGTCATTAAAAGACAAGAAAGAAATAAAAGACCAAAGTGGCCTTCAAAAGATACTCAAACTTGCTCTTAAACACAGAGAAGATAAAGTGACTAGAAGAAATGATGAAGGAACAGAAAATTCCAAAGGGCAGCTGAAGAACACAAAGTCATGTATTATAATGAAATGTGCAAAGAAATTTCCCAAAAGGGAAGAACATGCTCAGCATTTCTCAAGTTCAAACAGAAGAAAAGAATTCAAGACTCTAGGAGACCTGGTGTGGCACTGTAAGATAAGCACTGGACTGCAAGTCAGTTTGAACTGCAAGGGTGGCGGTTCAAACTCACCAGTCACTCCTTGAAAACCCAATACAGAGTCACAATGAATCAGAACCCACTTGGTGACACTTAACAAGAATAAACTCCAATATTAAATTATTTCAAGGGGGAAAAAAACTTAATAACATAGGCAGCATCAAAAGAAGATGGAAGGAATACAGAGTCTCTGTACAAAAAAGAATTGGGTGGTAACCAATCATTTCAAGAAGTAGCATATGACCACGAATTTATGGTACTAAAGAAAGAAGTCCAAACTGCACTGAAGGCATTAGTGAAAAACAAGGTTCCAGAAATTGATGAAATACAGACTGAAATACTTCAACAAATTGATGCAGTGCTGGAAGTGCTCACATATCTATACCAAGAAATCTGGAACGCAGCTACCTGGCTAACTGATTTGAAGAGATCTATATTTGTGCCCATTCCAAAGAAAGGTAACCCAATGGATGGAAAAACCATCAAATTACATCATTAATATCACTTGCAAGAAAATTTTCCTGAAGATAATTCAACAATGGTTATAGCACTGCATCGACAAGGAGCTGCCAGAAATTCAGGTCGAATTCTGAAGAAGACATGTAACAAGAGATATCACTGCTGAAACCAGACAGATTTTGGTTGAAAGCAGAGGATATCAGAAAGATCTGTACTTGTGCTTTATTGATTATGCAGATGATAACAAACGATAGATAACATTGCAAAGAAAGAGTATTCTAGAACACTTAACTGTGCTCATGAGGAACCTGTACATAGACCAAAAGGCAGTCATTGAAACAGAGCAAGGGGGTACTGAATGATTTAAAATCAGTAAAGATGTGCGCCAGGGTAGAACTTCCAACCTTGTGGTTAGCAGTCAAGTGCTTATCCTACAGTGCCACCAGCACTCCAATTTGCAGTTAATAGAATATTTTTCATATACATGGCCTGGTTTAATCCTCATAATACTGCCAGAGGGATGATGTTGATCGTGGGCCCATATATGGTGAAAGGATACAATCCTGATGCACACCTTTCCTAATTTTAAACCAATTAGTAATTCCCTTTGTTTGTTTAAACAATTACCTGTTGGTTGATGTACAGGTTCCACATGAGCACAATTAAGTGCTCCAGAATTCCCATCCTTTGCAATGTTATCCACAACTTGTTATGATCCACAAAGTTGAATACCTTTGTATACATTGTCAACAAGACACAAGTAAACATCTTTCTGGGATTCTCAGCTTTCAGCCAAGATTCATTCGAAATTGGCAGTGATATCCTGATCCCATAACATCTTCTAAATCTGGCTGAATTTCTGGCAGTTCCCTGTCAATGTACTATTGCAACTGTTTTTGAATGATATTCAGAAAAATTTTACTGTGTGCGATATGATAGTTGGATAGTTTCTTCATTCTGTTAGATCACCTTTCTTTGGAATGGGCACAAATATTGATCTCTTCTAAATTTCTTGGCATAGATGATTGAGTGCTTCCGGTGCTGTATTAGTTTGATGAAACTTTTCAACCGGTATTCCATGAAATCGTGGAGCCTTGTTTTTCGTCAACGCCTTCAGTGCAGCTTGGACCTCTTCTGTCAATACCATCAGTTCTTGATCAGATACTACCTCCTAAAATGGTATATGACCTAGGACTTTCAAATGAGTGCGAATTCAAATTGCATATTAAAATTTCTTCTCTTCCTTCATATTAATGTTTAGTGTCTAAAAGAAATAATCATTACTCTAGTAAAATGGTACTAAGAGAGCAAGGAAACATGAACGGAAAGTATGTGGCTGGTTATGTTTGCCAAAATGTACAAATACATATATCTGTCTTACCACAGTTTCTTCACTTCTGTGCCTCTGAACCAACTTCCATGCTGATGACCCTTCCTCATAGCTGTGCTAAAGTGACAGAGCACAGATATAATCAGCAAATAAACATGTGGAAAATGGAGTTATAACAGAATGTCTTCCTAACATCTCCAGTAGAAAGGCAAAGTCACTCCATCACTAGTTAGAAGCATAGACTTGTAAGTTAAAACTCTGGTGTTCAGGCCCTGTCTTTGAGACTTATGAACTGTGTAACCTGAGGCAAGTAACTTCACTTCTCTGTACCTTGGTTTGCTCCCATGAAAAAATAAAAACAATGTCAGTACCTACACTTTATAATACCAATGACTGGATTAAACAAAAGAATACATAGTGCACATAAAGCATTTACCACTGGATCTAACCTAGGAAAAGTCCAATTACATTAGCTATTATTGTCACTGGAGTCCTGGTGTGGTGCTGTGGATTAATGTGCTGGACTGAAAGTCGGTTTGAACCGCAAGATCAGCAGGGTTTGAACTGCCAATCTTACTGTTAGCAGTCCAGTGCCTATCCAGTGCTCATCCACAGCAGGACTACTTTAGTGACTACAAAAATATTATTCCAAATATACTGCAGTTATCCATTTGTTCAGGAAATCATCCTGGCACATTAGAGATCTCCATATATGTTAAAGAATTGAATCAAGATGAGTTGCATTAACATTTTGTATCTAATCAAGCATTGATGTTATACAATATATAACCTAACCATAAGCTGAAACCTTTCAATATCCCTGGCAGAATTTTTCAAGGAAAAAGGTTTAGCACATAACTTACTCTTTTACTGAAAAACAGAAAGCAAATTATCTCAATGATAATTTTTATACTGAGTGCATGTTAATATGATATTTTAGATATACTGACCCAGTATTATTAATATTAGTTTTAGGTTTCTTTTTACTTTTTTTAAGTCACTATAAATTTAAAACTACAACTGTGGCTCACACTGAAAGGGGGCTTCAAAAAGTTTATGGCAAAATTCTATAACCTTTTTATTGCATTTATCCACAAACTTTTTAAAGCCCCCTCATATATTTCCGGTGAACAATGATAACATACATCTTAGAAAACAATTACAAGATACAAGGAAAACAGGAAAAAAAAAAATCCATGTATTTTCATCTAGCAATTCTACCTCAGACATTTATCCATATACAAAAAATATGGAGTAGATCCATAATATTGGAACTGCAAGGGGTGCCACAATACATTGGAAAAAACCAACATGCTGCATGTTTTGTGTGTGTGTGTGTATTTTAAAAAGGCATCTAAAACAACTATGTATGTCAATAAAAGATCATGTGAGGAAAAGAAATATGTATGACAAACTTTTTTTCTATGTTGTTGGTGTTAAGTGCCGTTGAGTTGGTTCCAACCCTGTATAGGGTTTCCTAGGAGCAGCTGGTTAGCCTGAACCACTGACCTTGCGGTTCAAACCAACTTTGCATTCCAGCATATTAACCCAGAGCGCCACACCACAGGACTCCTCAATGTTTTTTCCCCCTGTGGTAGGGGGATGATGATAATTAGATTGTAAATGAGTCAGCCAAAAAAAAAAAAACCCAAAACATACAAAGTCCATGCTTCTAAGGAGCTTTTTGGAGTCCTGGTGTGACACTCCGGGTTAATACACTGGACTGCAAAAGTCATTTTAAATGCAAGGTTTGTGGTTCAAGCTCACCAGCCCCTCCTCAGAAACCCTATACGGGGTCACAATGAGTCAGAACTAACTCCGCAGCACTTAACAACAACAACAACAAACTTCTTCCTCCACAGATTTGTTTGTTTTTCTGGCAGTCCACGGTACTTTCAATATTCTCCTCCAATACCATTCATCAGTTCTCTATGGTCTTCCTTATTCATCATCCAACTTTCACATGCATATGAGGTGACTGAAAATACCATGGCTTGGGTTAAGCGCACCTTATCCTCAGAGTGACATCTTGGCTCTTGGGCACTGTAAAGAGGTCTTTTGCTGCAGATTCACCTACTACAGTATGTGTTTGATTTCTTGACTGCTGCTTCCACGACCATTGTTTGTGGATCCAAACAAAATAAAATCTTTACTCTTTTCTCCATTTATCATTATGTTATTTGTTTGTCAGATCATGAGGATTTTCATTATATAAACAAGGCAATTTAAAACATAAAAGTAATTATGTAAGGAGTGGGATCATGAATGTGTATTAGCATGAATAATGTGTGATAGAACCTGTAGTAAAGCCACTAAGCCTTGGCTTGTCTTTGTGGGAAGATATTTCATCACTAATGAAATTTCTTTACTTACTATACATCTATTTAGATTTTCCACAAGGGGGCTTCCAAGAGTTCACAGGACATTGGAATAAAAAAATAAATAATGGAATTTTTCCATGAACTCTTTGAAACCCCCTCTTATTTCTTCTTGGGTCACTTTTGGGAGTTAATGTCTTTCTAGAAATTTGTCACTTACATCTACATTAACAAAAGATGTTCTTATCCACTGCTGAAAGTGGGTACGAAAGTCTCTATTATAATGGAATTGTCTGCTTCGCCCTTTAATTCAGTCAGTTTTTACTTCTTGTATCTGGGGGCTCTCTTGCTAGGCACACATTCATTTATAGAAGTTATATCTTCCTGTTGAACTGTCAAATCAATTCTTCTATCATCATGAAACACCCTCTTTGCCTATAATAACATATTCTAAAAGTCTAAAACTCTATTTTGTCGGATATTAGTGTAGCCACTACAGCACTCTCACAGTTAGTATTTGATGGCTTACCTTTTTCCTTCGTTTTACTGTCAACCTATTCAGACGTTTTAATGTAAAGTGTGTGTCCTGTGTGCCTCCTGAGTTCATTTCTTACATAAACTATCTTCAATCAAGGTCTCATTTCAGCCTCTGCTTTCAAGGGAAACTGAAACCGAGATACATGGCTAATCCTCTTATATAATAAAACCAATATATCATCAACGTAAATTACCTTACCTTCTTTCTTGTGTCTCTTTCATTATTCCTAGCTAAATTCTCTATAAACCTAGAAAGTAAACATGATCAAAATCACAACTCACATTTAAAAGTTGATTTAAAAAAAAAAAAAAAACACAAGTCAGAGTCATTATTAGTAATATTTTTATATGATCAAGAACTACTATAAACTGGCAAGTTTCCAAAGTATGTTTTATCATATTCAGGAATATTAAAGCCTTTCTAATATTTTTACTATTTAAGCAATAATTTAAAATAGTAAATATTTTCAAAAGAAAAGAGGAAAAAAACAGCATTTTATAACACTTTTGTATGTCTTAATCTATACACTCATAAGAGTTCTAGAAAATTCCTACAGTTTTATTAGTTGACCGTCTCTAAGTACTATTTGTTTAATATAATATTTTTATTTCAAAACAAAAATTTTTCTCAAAATTTATCGGATTTTAAATGTTGGTTAGGACCTAAAAGAAAGCCTTTTAAAATTCCAAAATTCCAATGCAATATAATAGATTATATAAAAGATGCCGAATTGTGCAAAAGCTTCCTTGTACATCCCAGCAGGTTTGCGAAACTCTAGGAATTTGAATCCACAAGTTTGATTCGGCTCAAACTTGTAAAATAGGCCAAGGCATTTTATCTGAATTTTTTTAATCTGTAAAGAAATCTACAACAGTATAGAGCACAAACTAACATCTAGAATTTATATACAAAACAGAAGTGAGCTTATATACAAATTCTTATTTTAATCTGTAATTTTCACAAAATAAAATAGGCATTATTGTAATACAAGCATTATACTGGTATGGCACTGTAGGATGAAGCACTAGACTGCAAGGTCAGTTAGAACAGCAAGGTTGGTGGTTCAAACCCACCAGCCGCTCCATGGAAACGCTATACAGGGTCGCTATGAGTTGGGACCAACCTGATGGGACTAACAACAAAAACAAACACTGCCATAGTTTTACTGATGAAGAAACAGGCTCTGAGAAGCTATCCATTTTGCAACTAAAAGGCAAAAATGGAATTCTAACCAAGTCTGATACCAACCCCTTGCTCTCATTATGACTCTACAGAGGCCTGGTGACCTAAAGTATTCTTTAGTAAAATAAAGTAAAATATTCTTTCATTTGTACTCACAATTTATAAAAAAATATATCTATAAATATTGGACAATAGGGATTTGGTGTCAATACAGCAAACCTATCTTTAAAAAGCCAAAAACCATCTATTCAAGTTTGACTAATGGCAACGAAATGTGTATCAGAATTAAACTGCTCCATAGTGGCGCTAAGGAGCTCTGGTAGCGTAGTGGTTACGAATCGGGCTGCGAACCTTAAGGTCAGCGGTTCAAAACTACCAGCTGCTCCGCGGGAGAAAGATGAGGCTTTCTATTCCCGTAAGGATTTACACCCTCGGAAACCCTGTACAGGGTCGCTATGGGTCGGAACCGACTCGAAGGCACTTAACAACAACAACAACATAGTGGTGCTATGGCTAATGCACTGAACTGCAAAGTCAGTTTGAACCGCAAGGTCGGGAGCTCAAGCTCACCAGCCGCTCCTTGGAAACCCTATACAGGGTCGCTATGGGTTGGAACTGAACAACGTAAGGTTTTCAATAGCTGATTTTTCAGAAGTAGATAGAACTTTCTTCCAAGGCACTTCTGGGTACACTTCAGCCTCTACCCTTCTGGATAGCAGTCAAGTGTGTTAACCATTTGTACTACCCAAGGACTCCAATGTATCGTTACCATATGTGAAGCATAGAATTTGCTCATGTCAATAAAAGGGAGTTAAATTGTTCACTTGCAGGTTCATAAACTTCCTATGCTTTTCATGTATTATAGCAAGGTAACTACTTCTTGCCCCTTACAAGACTCCCAAACAAATTATTCTTCCCAAAGTGAGTCTTGATTTTCTCATTTTATGTGAACAAATATAAAATAAGGCTAATAATTTAACTTCCTTACCCATAATCCACTGCCATACAGTCAATTCCAACTCATAGCGACCTAACAAAGGAGAGAGGAGAATTGCCCAGTAGGGTCTTCAAGGCTGTAAACCTTTATGGAAGTATACTGCCTCAGCTTTCTTCCATGGAGCGGCTGGTGGGTGCGAACCACTGACACTTCACAGTTAGGAGTTGAGCACTCAACCATTTATGCTATGGGTCAGAATCGACTCGACGGCACTTAACAGTAACAACAAGTACACCTAAAATATAATTGTTGTTGTTGTTGTTGTTAAGTGCTGTCGAGTCGATTCCGACCCACAGCAGCCCTGTATAGGATTTCCGAGGAGCAGCTGGTGAGCCTGAACCACTGACCTTGCAGTTCAAATGGCTTTACAGTCTGGCGCATTAACTCACAGCATCACTTAAATCCTGGGGAAAGGATATATATCTCTTTCATTTGTTCTTATGTACTTGTTATAATTTGGTCCAAAATGAAACAATAATTTATAAAGCATTCAATGAGAACTAAGTTATATATAATATTCAACCAAAAAATGTATATTCCTTACTGGCTGTTAGTTCCATCTCTTTTTGAACTTGAACCTCGACTTCTGTGTTCACCATTCTATCAAACAAAAAATTCCACAACCATTAATTAGTGTATAATAGTGAATTAGTCATAATTAGTAAATGCTGTAAAACATACTCAAATTGTACTGATAGTATCTTCAATACAAGTATCTTTCAAAATGACTATGTTTGCTAGATATTTTTAATAAATTACATCATTAATGTAAAGGAGATGAATAAGGTACACTTAAAAAGGAAGATTACTTCAGTAAGCACAACAAGTTTAGTCATCCATTTCACATAAATAATAGACGAATCTGAATTATTTCTTATATTGTTTAAAACTCTAGGTTTTCTATTAAAGGAAGAGTGGAATATATATGTAGTCATATCCGACAAATACATAAGAGTTTGAAAGAGGATATTTGTACATGGGTAACCACAAAGAGGAAGCGGGACAACTGTTGCTGCAGGGAGGGGACTGCAATCATTGAGAAGAAACAAAGTATATAATTCATTGAATGTAAAACTGATGATCTTGTCTGTAAACCTTCACTCAATTCACAACAAAAAGTTTAAAAATACATACCTATAGATTTTCATATATCAATGCCCCTATAGAAAAAATTTTTACTCACTTCTCTTGAAATAAGCAAATTTTCTAAATTAAAATTACTGAAATTTAAATGAATATTTCTAAGGGGATTGTCTGAAAAGAGAAACACAGTAAGGTGAGTAGTGAATGTATGGCCATTCACTGACCGGATAAAGACACTAGGGACAGTTGTGGTGAAAAAAGAATGTTCAGCTATGATTTGTTATTGCTGCTATTATCAAGTGCCATTGAGTCGGTTCCACCTCATAGCAAACCTTAGAGGTTCTCTAAGGAGCAGCTGGTGAATGCAAACTGCCAACCTCACTGTTCAAACAGACCTTGTGGTCTAATGCTTATCCTACAGCACCACACCACAGAGACCAATTATAGAAAGTCTGGAAATCGAAAACCGTGGAAGTGATCCCTAGGAAATACAGAGCAGAATGGCAGGATTAAATCAACTAAGAAAAACCAGTCAAGAGGGCAATAGGCATCAAGAGCTTTAAGAATAGTCAAATAATATTCAAACATTTGCTTTGACCCCTAAGTTCTACTTCTGAGAACGTCACAGAAAACAATCACAGATAATGTATTAAGACTTCTGTTTTATTCACCACAAAATAATTTACAATACCAAAATAATGGTAACAACCTGAATGTCCAAACATTTAGTAGCTTGTTAAATAAATGAGACTAGACAACATATTATAAATACCAGGTAGCTATTAAACATCCTGGTATTAAAAAGCATCTGCAAACCTTAAGGTCAGCGGTTCGAAACTATCAGCTGCTCCGCGGGAGAAAGATGAGGCTTTCTACTCCCGTAAAGATTTACACCCTCGGAAATCCTGTACAGGGTCGCTATGGGTCGGAACCGACTCGACGGCACTTAACAACAACAACAATATAAAGTAGCAATAGTAACATGATTCTAACTTTGTGTACTACAAGTCCTGGTGTGGCACTGCAGGATGATAATACACTGGACTGCAAGGTCCGTTTGAACCACAAGGTCGGCACTTCAAATCCACCAGCTGCTTCTTGAAAATCCTATACAAGGTTGCTATGGGTCGGAACCAACTCAACGGCACTTAACAACACCACATTTATCAGAAAGAATAATCAGGCATTCAGACTATAATTATGTATTGGGATAAAAAAATAATGAAATCAGAGGTCTTGGATAGGGGAAAAACAGTAACTGCTGTCATTGCTAAATGCCAGAGTCAGTTCCAACTCATAGCCATCCTGATTTCCAAGGCTGAAAATCTCTGCAGAAGCACAAAGCTTCACCTTTCTCACACAAAGTGGGTGGTGGGCTTGAACTGTCAACCTTGTGGCTCACAGTCCAGAGCTTATCCTTATTGTAGTCATGGATGCCATATATACAGGTTGTAAAAGTGGTATTGTCTTACAAATATTAAACACATGGTCAATGTTCATACCACGAGGAGGGCAGCAGGCCCGTGGTGACAGCGGTGAGGCTCTCGGTATAGCTGTAAAGCAAGGTGCTGGGTGAACAGTAATGGCAGCTACAGGGAGAGGACTCTCCCTCATGATACTTGGCTGAGCAAAGAGAAAACTAAGGTAGCCACCAAAGCATCAGCAATGTCAAATGAAGACGTTTCAAGACATTTTAACATAAATGTATCTCAGTTGCTCCTGGTTTTTTATAAGGTAGTTTTCAGAACCTAAAATAAATGTATGCAGATTTCAGTGGAAAGAGCACCAGTGACTCAGAGAACTTATGGGTTTGCGCTGGGCTTCACATACACACACACACACAGTGTTTCCTTCCTGACAGTCATGAGCCGCCCAGACCTCAGCACACCATCTGATGCTGTGAAGAGATTTACGTCCAACTGAAAGGAAGTACTGGCAAAAAGCGTGACAATAAAATAGCATTAGCTTCGGATTCTGGAAAGCTAGAGCAGCAAAAGGTGTGTGTGTGTGTATATTTTTTTGTATTTATATTTATATACATATTAGAAAAGAAGCTATTAAAATGAGTCTAATATAACACTGGGAGCAGGACTAGGCAACCTTCTATTGTTACATGTAAGGCCTCCGTGAGTCAGAGCTGATGCTAAGGCAACTCACAACAATAACAGATCATAGTGAGCAATTTCAGTAATTTAATAAATACATATGAGAGGAAGTTTTCACCTTTCACAATTAATAGTTTTATATTTTTGTTCTATTTTGTTTCATTGAAAAAAAAAAAACAACCTATGCTTATGAATTCTGGCTAAAACATGAAGTGTGTTTTTCTAAATCATTCAACTTAATTTTTACATTAAAAAAAAATTCACTTCCTTTTTAATGTTAAATTTCATGATTACTTTCCAAATATCCATTAAAAACATACTCACAACATAGTAAGATTTGACTTAATGTTTCCTAGAAGATCATGGTTCTTAGCATGATCACTATAGAGACGCTATTTATTTATACTGACCACATTACGCACACTTAAATCATGTTTTGACCAAGGTTTCTACCTTTAGGCAACAAATGGTACCTTTACCTGGCTGCATTTAGATTTTTTTAATTCTCTCAAAGTGTTAATTTTAGCAGGAATATCAACGTAATGAAGCATCAAAGCACAATACCTTGGAGTCCCTTTTCTTACGTTCTTCTTTTGATGAGCTTTCTTTTTTATCCACGCTACTTCGGTGCCTTTCTTCATCAAAGTGGACACTTTCTTTACGTCGTTTTTCTTTATGCCTTTCTTCCCCTTCCTTTTCAGAAAACAAATTACTTTTTTCTTTGGGAAATTTTTCTCTTTTATCCCTTGTGCTACTTTTTTCTCCATGCTTCTTCTCTCGATCTTGATCTCTCTGTTTCCTATGCCGTCTTTCCCCCTCTTCTTTATAAAGCCAAAACTTGAGAGGATTTTCTTTGCTCTCACCATACTGCAACTTTTAAACATGACATATTGAAAATGTATGAGCATAGAAAACATGAATACCTCTTTTATATACGCTATGATGAAAAAGAAGAAAATCACATTTGTCCCCTTCAGTCCTGTGTCCTATACTACCAAGTGCCTAAAAAACGTAAATGTTGTCGTCAAAGAAAGAAAAAACCTATTCATACCAGCCCTCCACTGTTAGATGTGCTAGCTCCCCAATACCTACAAAATAACAGAGACACACTGCAGCCCAGTTGCCCCCCATCTGATATAGAAAACATTTCCAAATCCCTTACCATGGCAAATATGCCCTTCTATTGGGATAGAAAAGAATGAAATCAGAGGTCCTGGAAAGGGGAGAAACAATAAATGCTGTTGTTGTTAAGTGCCAGAGTCAGTTCCAACTCATAGCCATTCTGATTTCCAAGGCTGAAAATCTTTGCAGGAGCACAAAACTTCACCTTTCTCACATAAAGTGGCTGGTGGGCTTGAACTATCAACCTTGTGGTTCACAGTCCAGAGCTTATCCTTATTGTAGTCATGGATGCCATATATACAGGTTACAAAAGTAGTATTGTCTTACAAATATTAAACACCTGGTCAATGTTCATACCACGAGGAGGGCAGCAGGCCCATGGTGACAGGGGTGAGGCCCTTGTTACATTCAGACCCCTTGTTACATCTGCAGTCTCTTTTCTTGTTCCTCTCCCCTCAACTCCCATAGATCCTAACCTCAGCTGATCCTACAATCCCCTCCTGTTAAATCTTTTTAGGAGTTCTCAGGAAAATGTCCTCTTCTGTGAGCAACTACAGCACAACATGGCTACCTTTCTGATAATAAAATACTTCCTTCATTAATCTGCATCTCCATTCCCTACACCCAGATTGAGATTCTTAAAGATAGAGGCCATCGTTCAGTCATTTCCATATCGCCAAAAAACACTGTCAATGCACAAAAAATAACTAATGACAATCCTCATCAAGAAGTATGCTACTAATTTATATAGTAGATTATTATTATGCAATATTTTTGGCTCAGACTCATAGTTCTGGGAGTATTATCAACTATGTGTGAGCATAACCCCAAAATCAACATGCCCGAAACTGAACTCTCACTTGCTTCTTTAAACAAAGATCTCTGTTCAAATCTAATTAACGATCATTAATTTTTTTATCATCCAATCATTTTATTTAAGGAGCTCTGGTAGCATAGTGGTTACAAATCGGGCTGCAAACCTCAAGATCAGCAATTCGAAACTACCAGCTGTTCTGCGAAAGAAAGATGAGGCTTTCTGCTCCCATAAAGATTTACAGCCTCGGAAACCCTGTATAGGGTCACTATGAGTCGGAACCAACTCCATGGCACATAACCAACCAACCAATTATCTTATTTGATTTTATAACTCCTTTATCTCTTTTAGTTCCCTGTTGCTTCCATACCTTTCATCCTGATTCAAGATTTTATCATTCAATCTGTGGGTCACTGTAATAGACACCTAACTAGTTTCCTCTCTTCAATTCTTGTCCAAATCCAACCCATCCTACATATTTGCCAGAATAATCTTTCTAAAGGAAAGCACTTAGACTCTCATCCTAATAAAACTCTTCAGTAAAGTAAGATTACTTCCTTATACCATTCATCAAAATTACCTCTATGGGTATTAAAATTTTAAGTGTTTTTAAAAATTATAAAGACTTAAAAACAAAACATATATGACTGCTATAGAACTTTGGTATGGAAAAAGAACTCTATAAGCAAATGATTTGTGTACATCAACTACAGAAATAATAAAGTAAATGCCTTATTTATTTGGCTACTTCAAAATTTAAACTTACTTACAGAAGTAATATCCAGAACAAATATAAAATGTCTGGTGTAAAGTTAACCTTTAAGGTACTCTTACAAATCAGTAAGACGCTCCATTAGAAAACTAAGCAAATGTGTACAAGTAATAATTTTAAAAAGGGAAATAAAGACTTTTGAGAAAATGACTAGAGATGCCATTTTTTCTGAATCAAATTAGAAAAGATTGAGGCCACTTTGTAGCACATGAAGAATCACACTCTGATGAAGTAAATAATTACAGCTTTTACTAAAAACAAATGAAATATCATTTACAACTATTTTGAGTCAGTAAATTCATTTCCAGAAATGAATCATAAGGGACTAAGTAGAAATAAATGCAAAAGGCTTACCCATAAATATCGTTACATGAAAAAAGTTTTAGAAGCACCCTAAACATTCAAAATGGCAAAAGTGTTAAGAAAAGTATGGTACCCCTATGTAATTGAATATTACACTATGCAGGCATTAAATTACAGAGAAATACATCTTAGAAATTATTCACAGCATACTTAACTTAAGCAATTTATAAAACAGGAAACAAAGAATTTAAATACGCGTATATTTAATTTTTATTTTACCTTAAATAGGCTATATGATACGTAGCTGTGTGGTCAAACTAGTCCAGATGTTTAAGAGTAAAGGTATTTTAGAGAGGTGACTAATATTTAGAGTCAAGTGACTTTGATGATTTGTATTTGATCATTTGATGACAGTGTTTACATACCCCTCAACGAGGGCTGGTCACCCTGAGTCAGTTTAAGGCCTTAAGAACAAAAACTGAGGTTTCCTAGAGAAGAAATTCTGCCTCAAGGCTGTAACATAGAAAGCCTGCCTGTGTTTCCAGCCTGCTAGTGTGGTACTGTGAGATAAAGCACTGGACCACAAGGTCGATGGTTCAAATTCACCAGTCGCTCCTTGGAAACCCTATACAGGGTCGCTAAGAGTTGGAACCAACTAGAAGGCACTTAACAACAACTGGTGCAGCACTATAGGATAAGCACTGGACCACAAAGACAGTGGTTCAAACTCACCAGCCGCTCCTTAGAAATCCCATACAGAGTCACAATGTGTCTGAATGACTAATTAGCACTAAACAACAATAGCCTACTCTACAGATTTTAAACTTGTCAAACTTCACACTAGGGTTCCAGTTCATGTATGCATGGATTTGTTCCTAAGAAAACTTGTTTAAACAGTCTCTACAATCCATGAATGGTTGCAGACAAGTCTTCTCAGTAATACAACTGTCTTAGACTCATTTGTTATTGTGAAATGCAGTCAAGTCAGTTTCAACTCATAGTGACCCTCTATAGGGTTTCTGGCTGGTGAGCTTGAACTATTTACCTTGCGGTTCAAACTGACCTTGCAGTCGAGCTCATTAACCCACAGCACCAGTCTCATTAGGGTGTCGTCAAAAACAAGGTTCAATCAAAAATAATGGCTTCTGTGGAGATCTGCTGGACCAGTTAAATTCAAGGCAGAAAACTTCAGGTCATAGTAACTGTTTGGGGGGGATCCCAAAGGGCTAGTCTTAATATATTTTCTCAAAGGACATAGGATGATTATAGGGGCTTATTATAAAGAAATTTTAAGAAAACTGAAAACTGTATTGGTAAGCTAAAAGCCAGGAAAGTTGCATCAAATAATTTTTTTCCCATTAACAATAACTCACTTGCTCATTCTTTGAAAATTTCATTGACTTAGATGAAGGCTATGTTGAGAAACCACGTCACATTTTGATATTTTCTTAATAATGAAGATTCAATATAGATTTCAATGATTTTGTAGCAATACTTTATACACAAGGGTAAGTAAAAAAAGTATTGGTGGTGACTAGGTTCGTCACCAATAAGGGGAAGTGAGGGAAAAACAGCAATGAAGCTGCAGGCTAAGCCCTACAATGTTCAATAGACTCCTGTGAACCCGGGTGGAGACCTGGTTGGCCAGCAGCGTGGCAAGACGTGGGCCCAGAGTCAGTGACATAGCCACAGAGGACTAGAGTGGAGAGTGAAGCATCCAGCTGATAAGAAGAGAGGGCATATGCACAAGAACACCCACACTTGCAGATAATACCCACTCCACCTGATTTCAATGACTGAATGATCAGAGCTCAACCAGAACAAGAAAGAAGAGGATAAAAGAGTAATCTGATACAATTTGATGAACTTGACCTACTCCTATGGATGCAGTAACTCAAAAGAGGGACCAAATCCTTACAGCAAGGATCATTCCCACCCCCTCCACACACAGAGTAGACAGGGATGGGCAACTTGGACATTGGCTACCCAAAATGGGAGGACTACAAAGGCAAGAAATAACTGGCTTACAAGCTTTCAAGAGGTAACCTAGATTCAGAGGGCATGGAGGAAGGTAGAATCTCCACTGAGTAGTATACAATCTGTCTAGACTGGACTGATGAAAGGAAATGCGGATAGGTCTCTTGCGATACAACAGTGAATAATTGTTATCAGGACTGCTTGTGAGGGTTGGAAATGTAAAGGTAGACATTTTGCAGAAAGGAGGGAAGTGATTAACTTTTCAGTCTAGGAGCAGAGGTCTCTGGGACCACCAAGGGAGAAGAGTGGAGAGTGGGACCCTACCCAGAGAAGAAATGATGCCTGAGATGGAGGCAAAGACGATGACGTGGAGAGATGGAGCAGTTGGGGATTTTAGAAACAGAGAGGGAGAGGGGCTTTGTGCTGACGACCTGGGGGCAGGCTTGTAGGGTATACCCTTTGGTTGGTTGATGATGCATGGAGGGGAATGTAACCATGGCAATGAAACGATATACAATAGGATGAATGTAAAACTAATGTTCTCCAATGTAAACTATCACATAATTCACAATAAAACATTAAAAAAAAAGTAAATAAAATAAAAATTTTAAAGTATTGCTACAAAATCACAGAAACCTTAATTCATCTACATTTATACACTTCTGAGGAGTCCTGGTGTGACTCTGTGGGTTAATGCGCCAGACTGCAATGCCATTTGAACTGCAAGGTTGGCGGTTCAAGCTCACCAGCTGCTCCTCAGAAACCCTAGACAGGGTCACTATGTGTCAGAACCAGCTCGACGGCACTTCACAACAACAACAACATAAACTTCTGAGACAGTGTTTCCACCTCTTGAACCCTTCATGAAGAATTCTGTGCTTATCAATTTACACCATGTCAAAATGGTAGTTGTGGCATCCTCAAAAGACTCAAAAAGAAGTCTGAAGAGGCAAGATCAGGGCTACAGTATGGCTGGGGTAAAGCTTCCCAACAAAATTCTCAGAGAACAGCCCTTGATACACTCAAAGATGATGAAAAATTATTCCTTGGAGCAACTTTTCTGGTCTTTTTCTCACCAATGCAGCTTTCGATTTTCTTAATTCTTATACAGTAAGTCCCCATCGTTATCTTGTGTCCCTGAAGAAAATCAATTAGGATAACCACTTTATAATCCCAAAACATAGTCACCATAACCTTGAGATGATCTATCTGCGTTGAATTTAACTGGCCCAACAAATCTTCTTAGAAGCCACTGTTTTGATTAGACCTTGTTTTTGAAGGAATCCTCCTATTTAAATATGGAGTTCTGGTAGTGTAGTGGTTACGAGTCAGGCTGCTAACCTTAGGGTCAGCAGTTCAAAACTACCAGCTGTTACGTGGGAGAAAGATGAGGCTTTCTGCTCCCATAAATATTTACGGCCTCGGAAACCCTGTGGAGGGTCGCTATGAATCGGAATCAACTCCACGGCACATAACCACCACCAGTTTATATAAATCTGTGCATGCATTAACAAGAACCCTAATAACAATACCATTTGATCTCCTCTTGTGTGTGTGTGTGTGTGTGTGTGTGTGTGTGTAAATTTAAAAAATAAAACAGCTGGTAAGACTGGCATTTCAACTATCAATAATCATCTCTGGCTGAGGAGTAGATGTGATGTTGTTTTGTTCCCCTCTTCTCATTGTTAGCTGTATTTTCTACATTTTCTAAAATAACTAATTGTTACCTTTGGAATAAAGGGGAGAAACTTGACAGTGAAAAGAAATTAACTACATATAGTGCTTGAGATATTTATATTTCCCAGGCCTAGGCCTTGAGTTCTATTTTATGGGATGTTTCCAAACTGCTTTCAATGATATTAATTAAAGAAACTTTACTTTTACAACCTTTGGGAAATGCTTCTTTGGGTCTTTGTCTGTATACCTTTCTTTCTCGGTATCTTCTTTCTCTCTCTTCATCTCTTTCTGAATCGTCATCTCTTTTTTCTTTCTCTTCAATTCTTACTCTACTTACTACAAAAATAAAAAATATTTTAGCATTCCCAAACTTTAGCACATCAAAAAGATCTTCTAGCATATTGCTTCAGTCTATAGTACACATTACATTTATTACACTATATTAAAATTTTTCTTCAAATATTCCAGTCTCATGAATCAGAAGTTCTGGTATCGTAACTTTCAATATCCACACAAACCCACTGCTGTTAAGTTGATTCCAAGTCATACAGGGCAGAGCAGAACTGCTCCAGGGGGCTTCCAAGGTGAAGCAGATTGTCACAGCTTCCCCCCACTGAGTGGCTGATGGGTTCAGAAATGCAGACCTTTCAGTTAGTAGTCAAGTTCTTAACCATCTTAACCACCAGTGAGCCTTAGAGAGGAGTTGTTGTTAAATGCTGTCCACTCGGTTTCGAGTCTGACTATCATAATTGCTGTCAATAAGTTGTACACCTGTAAAAACTTGAATTGGTAAAAGTTGTGTGATAGACATATTTACAGTAATGACCCCCCAAAAAAGGAGCTGTTTATGTGCACCTAAACACTTCATGGGATTTGGTTCCTTGGTTTGGAGGTTTAGGGTCATGGTTTCAGAGGACATCCCACTTAACTGGCCTGATAAGATGTTCTGCGGTTCTGTTCTAGCTTAGTTCATTGTGCAGTGCCTGGAGTCTTACAAGTTTTCAAATGGCCACTAAAGACACAACCATTGGTCTGTATTTGCCTGGAGCAACAATGTAAGAAAGAGAGTCAGAAATAAGAGGAGAACATGGAATGTATGGCTAACTGCCTCCATGAACAACTGTCTCCTTTAAGTGACACCAGAACTAGATGGTGTCCAGCTACCATTACTGAACATTTTGATCAAAGATTCCATAGAAAATCCTGATCAAAAGGGGAGACATGCAGAACAGAATTTCATATTCTCATGGACTTTCTGGAGCCACAGAGAGTGAATGAAGCCCTGAAATCATTTCCCTGAAATAATCTGTAAACCTTAAGCCAAAAATATCTCCTGAAGTCATCTTAAAACGAGGCAATAGTTTAGTTTAACTGGTAAAGAAGATCTACCTTGAACATACACACTTCTTAAGAATGATCTATATGGGATGGTGAGACTTCATCTCACATACTTTGGACACGTTATCAGGAGGGACTAGTCTCTGGAAAGGACATTATGCTTGGCAAAGTTAAGAGTCAGTGAAACAGAGGAAGACCCCAAGGAGATAAATTGACAGAGATGCTGCAACAGGCTCAAACATCACAACAATTGAGAGGATGTCACAGGACCAGGCAGTGTTTCAACCTATTGTGCATGGGGTTGCTATGAGTCAGAACCAATTTGATGGCATGTAACAACAACATACTGGATCAAACTGACAGCAGAAACTCGAAAAAGTAGAAAGAGTAGAAGATGGGGTGAGAATGGTTGACAACTTAAAGAATATTATCAAGGCCACTAAATTATACATATTGTTGCTGTTGTTGTTAAATGCCTACCGATTCAAACTGACCTTGAGGTCTAGTGCATTATCCCACAGCACCACACCAGGACTCCAATTTTACATATAGAAACTATGGAATGGGTGTGTGGTCTGCTGTGTTTATTCTCAACAACAACAAAAGAAAATTTAGGGAAAAAAAAACAAAAACAATGAAATGTGTACACACATATATACAAGTACAAGAGGGACCTATAATTTCAAATCAAAAGGTAAAATATTTATGAAAATTGTGAGAGAAAGCAAAATGACAGAAATTTCAAAAAAAGAAAATGCTCACACACAGTAAAAACTTTTTATGACAAAAGCACATAATAAAATTAATCTAACAGCTAACCAATACCTTAAAAGGAAAGATGGAACATATTGCCAAACTATATCTAACAACGGTAAACGTAAAAGACGAGCTTAAGCGTATCCATACCTGAACGAATTTTCCTGTCTACTTTTTCCGTAAGTTGTTTGTCACGTGTCTCACGTCCCAGGAGGTTATGGTAGGCAGTGGTTTGCCTAAGTTCTTCTTTCCTAACTTTTCTGTCTTTGTCTTTCTCTCTGTCTTTTCCTCTACTGTGAGACTTTTCTATATCGTGTTCTCGATGTTTCTCTTTATGTTTTTCTCGTTCCCGATCCTTTGTGTCTTTTTTTCTTTCCCTGTGTTTATCTCTGTCCCTCTCACCTCGAGAAGTCTCTTTAGATATGTGCACATCTCTTTCATTTGTCCGTTCCTTATGCTTTGTGTCTCGGTCTTGGTCTTTGTATTTACGTTCTCTGTATTCAAGTAGGTCAATTTCTGACTCCTTATGTAGCTTCTTTTCTCTCTGTTTCTTTTCTTCTTTTGGGCTGTCGGACTGTGTCATTTTTAAAAAAGGTAAAAAGAAGAAGGGTTATTTCTTTACTAGAAAAGCAAGATTTATTTATATTAAGCTTTTAATAAAGAAACATAAAAGTCATATGCATTTGAAGGATAAGCACTGGACTGCTAACTACAAGGTCAGTGGTTCAAACCCACCAGCCACTCTTCAGAAAACCTATACAGGGTTGCTATGGGTCGAGACCAACTCAATGGCACTTAACAACAACAACAAACATTCAACTTCTTTCCAACTTCAGCAAGATGAGTGGTGGCAAGCGTGGATTAATATTACTAAAATTCTGAAGTACTGAGAGTCAAATTTAGCATTTTATATGACTGACTACTGAAGTCCTTTGTAACACTTCGATACACTTATTCACATTTATTTATACACTCTCATACACTTATAAGCGTATTACCCAAAGCTGTTTTCGGAGGTCATCTGCTTTCCATGTATCATCTTTTGTTCTCTGAAAAGGAAATTACAGAGTTAGAAATTTTAAAGACTAAAAATAACTAACATTAAATGTTCTAGTGAGCTACTGCCAGAGAAAGATGAGGCTTTCTGCTCTCACAAAGATTTAAGGCCTCAGAAATCCTATACAGGGTCATTATAGGTCGGAACTGACTCAACGGCACTTAATAACAACAACAGTGAGCTACCGAAGACCTGGTACGGTGCTGTAGGATAAGCAGCGAGCTTAAGCAAGGTCGACATTTCAAACCCACCAGCTACCCCTTGGGTACCCTACAGAGGGTTGCTATGAGTTGGAACCAACTTAACAGCACTTAACAACAAACAGCACTGCATTAGTGCAAGGACCTTTTCAAACGGTATCAGGAGTGCTGTAACTCTGTAGGATAAACGCTGGAATGCTAACCACAAGGTAAGCTATTCAAATCCACCAGCCGCTCTTTGGAAACCCTACACAGGGTTGCTATGATTCTGAACCAACTGGATGGCACTAATTTGTTATTGTTGTTGTTAAGTGTCGTCTAGTCAGTTATGACTCATATTGATGTTATCTAGAGTTTCTGGGGAATGGCTGGTGGGTTTGAACCACTGACCTTGCAGTCCAGTGCTTTATCCTACAGCGTCACACGAGGATTCCTGTAATAGAACAAGCTAATACAAATACAGATTTTAAAAATTATTCTCTAGTCTAAAATTATACTTGAAAAGAATATACTCCTCCTTTGGCTATTAAAAAAAAAAATGAATATTACAAAAATGTTGTTGTTGTTGTTGTTAAGTGCCGTCGAGTCGGTTCCGACCCATAGCGACCCTGTACAGGGTTTCCGAGGGTGTAAATCCTTACGGGAGTAGAAAGCCTCATCTTTCTCATAAGAGAGAAAATAAGCTATAACAAGTCTAAACAACAGATCAAGGATACATCTTTTATTACTTTAAAATATATTGTCCCAAACTGCATTTTCCCAAAATAGCTATAACACTCGACCTCATCCCAAATGCTCATCTGGACACATGACTCTGAGGCTCTGTCATATAGAGTGGTGGCGTTCATACAAGGTGGCTTCAAAATTTCATGGAAAAATTCCATTATTTTTTAATTCCATATTTCCACAAATTTTCTGAAGCCCCCTCATATTCTTTCCGTTTTATTTTGAACAAACTTAGCCTATGAGCTGACTACACCAAGGATCAAAATAACCTGGGAAGAGTAGGTCCTTTGTACCTACACAGAGGAAGACATGGAGATCTCCAGGAATGTCAACACCAAGGATACAGAAAGGAACCAACAGCTGAGAGAGAGAAAAAGTCTTCCCCTAGAACTGGTACTCTAAATTTGGATTTCTACACTGTGGGATAAAGCACTAGCCAGCAAGGTCAGCTTGAACTACAAGGTCAGCAGTTCAAACTCACCTTAGAAACCCTATACAAGGCCACTATGAGTCAGAACCGACTCTACAACAAAAACTATGAGAGGAGGAGCCCTGGTGATAATGTAGGATAAGCACTGAACTGCAAACCTCAAGGCTGGCAGTTCAAACCTACCAGGTGTTCCAAGGATGAAAGATGAGACTTCCTGCTCCCATAAAGACATATAGCATCAGAAATCCTAGAAAGGATCACAGTGAGTCAGAACTGACTTGGTGGCAGTGAGTTTAAGTTTTTTCAGTTAGGGTTTTTGTTTTTACTTTGTTTTGTTTTTTTTTGGGGGGGGGGGTTGGTATATTAAGGCAGTAGGGGAACACGGTGGCTCCATAAGAAAAGCACTGAAACTACAAACCACAAGTTCCATGGTTTGAGGCTGCCAGCAACTCTTTGGGAAAAATAGGAGGCTTTCTGCTTCCACCAAGATTTACAGCCTCAGAAACTCCACACAGGGTCTCTAAGAGTGGAAACTTCACAACAATAGCAGGAGTGGTGCCTTGTGACTTCCAAGGCTATCTGACTTGCATCTGGTTCTCTTTGTGCTGCTCATTCCAGGAACTCAGCCACCACACTGTGAGGAAGCACAGTCGCCACAGGGAACAGCCTCCTGTAGATGTTCCAGTCAAGAGCCCCAGCTGAGTCCCCAGCCAACAGTAAACATCAACCACTAGAGACATGAATAAGCAAGATTTCCAACAATCCCAACATCAGCTGGAGCTTCTGAGTCACACTGCACACACAGAAACAGTCTTCCCACCTGCTGCCCAGAGATAAGCCCAACCTACTGTGAATTTTCCAAATTCCAAAGCCACAACATGTGGGCACTAAAAAATGGTTGCTGCTGTTTTACAAAACAAAGTTTGGAATTGTTTGTTATATAGCAACAGAAACAGGGAAGGGAGGGGAGAAGGAAGAGAGGGATAGATAGGTAGGTGGTAGTGGTGGTGGTGTGCCGTGAAGTTGGTTCCAATTCATACTGACCCTGTATAGGGTTTCCAAGGCTGGAAATCTTTGCAGGAGCAGAAAGCCTCATCTTTTTCCTGTGGAGCAGCTGGTGCATTTTAAGTCCTGACCTTGCAGGTAGCAGACCACTACACCATCAGGGCTCCTTAAGTAGTTAGGTACATAGATGAATAAGCAGATAATGTATTTACCATTTGTTGTTGTAGTTAAGTGCTGTCCAGTTGGGTCTGACTCACAGAAAATCTGTATAGGGTTTCCAAGACATGTCGGGTGAGTTTGAACCACTGACCGTGATGTCAAAACTGATCTTATAGTCGAGTGTTTACCCTATAGTGTCACACCAGGACTTGTCATTTAGAGTGTCAAAGCTACCCTGTGTCAAATGGGTGGTGCTGCGGGTTAATACACTGAACTGCAAGATGGGTTTGAACCGCAAGATTGGTGGTTCATACTCAAGAGCCGCTCCTAGGAAATCCTATACAGGGTCTCTATGAGTCAAAACCAACTCGATGGTACATAACAACATAGCCCTAGGAAGTAGGTTATTATTTCCAATTTACAAATGAGGGAACTAAGGTATATAGAAGTTAAATGACTTTTATCTCCAGACATCTTACTTTACTAAACAAATAATGTTGTTACTGTTGTTAGGTACCATCAAGTGGGTTCTGACTTATAACAACCATATACAAAACAGAACAAAACACTGTCCAGTCCTGAGCCATCCTCACAATCACTGCCATGCTTGAGTCCATTGCTGCTGTCACTGTGTCAATCCATCTCATTGGGGGTCTTCCAAGGAAAAACGGGTAAGCTGGAACCACCAACCTTGCGGTTCAAACCTATGTTGCAGTCTAGCATATTAACCCACAGCATCACACCAACACGCCATTTTGGCCATAGAATTCAGGTCTAGCCTTAAATTTTTTCTTCAGTTCCCTCCGCTTGAGAAATGCTGAGCATGTTCTTCCTTTTTGGTTTTCTAACTCCAGGTCTTTATAGATTTCATTATAATATTTAACTTTGTCTTCTCGAGCTGACCTTTGGAATTTTCTGTTCAGCTCTTTTACCTCCTCATTTCTTATATGTGCTTTAGCATCTCTATGCTGGAGAGCAAGTTTCATAGTCTCTTCTGACATCCATTTTGGTCTTTTCCTTTTTTCCTGTCTTCTTGCTATATGATGTTGCTTTCTTGCTATATGATGTTCGTGGTATCTTCAAACAACTCTTCTGGTTCGGTCATTAGTATCTAATATATCAAATTGGTTCTTTAGATGATCTCTAAATTCAAGTGTGATATGTTTACGGTCATAGTTTGGTTCTTTCAGACTTGCTTTATTTTCTTCAGCTTCAGTATGAACTTGCATATGAGCAATTTATGGCCTGTGCCACAGTCTGCCCTGGTCTTGTTGTGGCTGACGACATGGAGCTTTTCCACCATCCCTTTCCACAGATGTAGTCAATTTGATTTCCATGTATTCCATCTGGTGAGGTCCATGTATATAGTCATCTTCTACGCTGTTTAAAAACGTATTTGCGATGAAGCAGTCATTCGTTTCATCATTTCTATAACTAAGACCATATTTTCCAACTATTGATCCTTCCTTCCACTTTGTTTCCAACCGTCAGTAATTATCACTACATCTTGACTGCATGTTTGATCAACTTCAGACTTCAAAAGTTGGTAGAATTCTTCAATTTCATCATCACTGGTTTTAGTGGTTGGTGCGTAAATTTGAGTAATATTTGTATTAACTGATCTTCCTTGTAGGAGAATGGATATTGTCCTATGACAGACAGCACTGCATTTCAAGATAGATCTTGAAATGTTCTTTTTCATGATGAGTGTGATGCCATTCCTGGATAGTAAATCATGTGATTTTCAGATTCAAAATGACCAATACCAGTGTATTTCAGCCTAGGATACTGATGTTTATGCAGCCCTTTTCATTTTGGGGAATTTCCAATTTTCCTAGATTCATACTTGGTACATTCTTGTTATTAATGGATGCTTACAGCTACTTCTCCTCATTTTCAGTTGTGACCCATCAGCAAATGAAAGTCTCGATGGCTTTACTCTATTCGCATCATCATGGTCAACTCTACTTTGAGGAGGCAGCCCTTCCTCAGTCATAATGTGAGTGCTTTCCAATCTAAGGGGCTCATTTTCTGGCATTATGACAACGTTCTGGTGCTCTTCATCATGTTTCAATATTCAATGTTCTGGTGCTCACAGCTTTCCACTGCTATTTATAAGGTTTCCAGTGACTAAATATTCCGAAGTAATCCATCTCTCCTTCTCCCTAGTATGTCTTAGTCTGGAAGCTCTGCTAAAACCTGTCCGCCATGGGTGACCCTACTGGTATTTAAAATACTGGTGGCATAGTTACCAGAATCACAGCAGCATGCAAGCCACCACAATATGACAGACTGACCGATGAGTGGTGGCCTTGAATGTAGGCCAGACTTCACGACACACTGCTAATGAAGAGAATGTGGTAGAAGCTATCTGAGGCTAGGCCATGAGATGAAAAGCGTTCTCTCATCTGGGAGAATCCTGCACCCTGTCATGACTTAGGTGAGGCCCATGTGGAGAGGAACTATGGACTCTTGCTAACAGATTGCATCAACTCAACAGCCATGTGAGTAAGCCATGGGAAATAGAACATTTCGCCCCAGTACACCGTTTCAGAGAGACGTCCTGGCGGTACACAGGTTAACTACTTGACTGCCAACAGAAATGTTGGTGCTTCCTAACGACCAGCTGCTCTAAAGGAGAAAGATGAGGCAGTCTGCTTCCCTAAAGACTACAATTATACAATTATAGAGCAGTTCTACTCTGCTTTAGTGCACTCTGTTTTATTAGAGCACTACAAGACAGAATTGACTCAATGTAAAGGATTTGATTTTTGGTTTGGAAACCTTCAGATACCTTCAGGTTCAAATTGTAACCTATTAAAAGACCCTGAGTTAGAAGTCCCAGCAAAGTCATTTTCAGGTTTCTGACACAGAGAAACTGTGAGGATAATAAATGTTTAAAGTTGTTTTAAGGCACAGGTTGTTTTGTAACAACAAGTAATACACGCATTCAAACTCTTCCTATCTAAATTGCACTCCATTTGCAAGGCCCAGTTCAAGGTTCACCTTCTCCACAGTCATCCAAAACTTTTAGGCCTGCTTTGAACTCCAACAGTTTTACACTGTACCACACACTAAAACACTTCATTACAGATCTTCTGCCTGAGATTTTTTATTACTAGTATATGCCTATTAGTCTCCCTGATAAGAGTACAAACCCATTGAAGATAGAATTATAATGTATTCTTCGTTATTTCTGCTTCATACTGCTACACTTACTTCTGACATTCAACATATGGATGGATGGAGATTTTATATATATCTATGGGTCGGAACTGACTCGACGGCACTTAACAACAACAACAACATATATATATATATATATATATATATATATATATATATATATATATAGGAGCTCTGGTAGCGTAGTGGTTACGAATCGGGCTGCGAACCTTAAGGTCAGCGGTTCGAAACTACCAGCTGCTCCGCGG